>NW_017729007.1:3277320-3283372 GCF_001723915.1 Gavialis gangeticus | reverse complement strand
ACCCCCCCAAGAAAATGCTATTATGTGATTTTTGGGATAAACTTGGCCTCAAGTAATCTTACGAAGACTGTTGCCTACCATGTTTGTGCAAGGTGAGTTTAACCATATGTTATTTATGTGTACTTTGTGAATGCATGACCCCGAAATACATTTACTCAAGTGCAAACCCAATGTAATGTCTAAAACAAAAAAGCTCTAGAAAAAAGGAGTCAACATAGTTTCTTCTCTTTGCTCCCTGTTCCTTTTCTTGCTATGGTCTCCAACATCCATTCAGAACACATTAAACAAAGTTTTGATGATTTACCTGTGTCTTGAAACATCAGTGTTCCGATGACCTCCCTATGGTTCATTTGCATTCTGCCATCAGAAGGTAGCAGAATCCAGGCAATAAACTGTAGGCCTGTGCAAAGTGGTTAGTATTCGCTTTGGTTTCAATTGATTTGGATTCAGTGATTCAGTGATTCAAATCACTGTCCCAAATTGATTTGGCTGAATTGGCTGAACCTCTGAATCAAACAGGCCTCATCCCCTGCCCATGCTCCCAGCCCTGTCAATTGCTGCCCTGCCTGGCCCCAACATCCCCGCTCTTAAAAAAAAAATCCCTGCACTGACTGGCTGCTGCCAGGCGGGGAGGGGGAGGGTGGGGAGATCCCTGCTACCCTCCACTGTCCTGAACTGCATGGGCAGGGGGGAGGGCTCTGCCACAAGCCCGCAGAAGCTCTGATGGCTGCTGCTACAGCTGGTGAACACAGGACTTTTTTTTTTCCTTTTCTAAAGAGCTAGGAAGCTAGGGCTGGCTGGGGCACCCATTGATGGGACTGGGAGAGTAGGCAGAGGTCGGGGGTGCTCAGGAAGGCTAGGGGAGCATGCAAGGAATGAGACCTGGCAAGGGTTCCCCCATGGTCTCCCCCCCAACCTCCCCTGCCCCCTACTTACTGGCATGGAGCCCGGGTCCGGCTCCCTGAGGCAGTGAGCGGGCACTGCCCGAATCACTGAATCTCTGAATCTTTTCTGAATCAATTCGGAGGCTTCGAATTGATTTGGACCTTTTTATTGGTGTCTCAATTCGATTTGGATGTGGAGATTCAGCTGCCAAATTGGGCGAAATCTCCTCCAAATCAAATCAGCATCCAAAACTTTGCACAGCCCTAATAAACTACTGTATTGTCATCTACTGTCAATATCTTCCAATAATCTCTACTCCAAGAAAGTCCTAACAGCTTCTTTTGTGGAAGCCCTCTTCAGGACTAGGTGCAATGAACTTTGAGAACATCTGCATGATCCGTATGGCAACATCGTTACTGTGCTGTGCTTTACTGTGCTGTGCTTCCAAAAGGAAGTACTAAAGCATGGTTCAGTAACCACCTGTACTGCACTGTACACACAGAGCACGATTAGTTTTAGCTGCTACTTTGCCATAGGGGTGTGCTAAAATGAGGTACTGCACCACTACAGGGAAGTAGCTGCTGGTTATATGTAGGCTCATGTGATCGCTATGTCACCGAAGCACGTCATATGGCAACATAGGGTGATGTGCAGATGCGCCCATTATGTTGCAGCTTCAGCCTCTAGGTGGCAAAAGCCAAAACACTGTCTCATTCTGGGCAAGAAAGAAGTTGCTTGCATTATGAAGGCATGAGCTAATTGGAGCAATTTCCTTTATGCCTTTCCATTATAAAAACCTGAATCCAGAGGGAATGGGTACTCTGACTCAGATGAAATGAGAAGCAGTATTAATTGAAACTGACAAATGCTTTAGTCACAGGTAGATTTTTTCAAGCCTACTAAATCTGTTTGAAGGAGCATAAACAAGACATTAATCCATTCACACTTAAGCAGTTTGCTTTACTGGCCATCTTTAAATTTAATCACAGTCTGGACAGACTCAGAATGTGAGGTCCCCTTCAAATCCCTGGACACTGTGTAGTCCCCAGTGCCTAAAAAACTATGAATCTGACATGCTGGCTGGAACTTTAGACATCCAATCCTAAATTTTCAAAACCCCTCTCTTAGGATGCCACCTAGCCTTTGGAAGCACCTAAATTCCCCAAGCACCTCCAGGTTTTTCATCAGTAAAGTTCATCAGTAAAGTTCCTTAGATAACTGATTTCTGTTGCTTTCTCTATGCTGCATAGATTGAACTGATAACCAACTGAACTGACGTTCAGTTTTCAATTGGGAAAGGCAGGGGGAGGCCTGCACTGGCCCAGGCCAGTGGGCAGGAGGGCACTAGAGCACGTCAAGCCTGCTGGTCATTGCCAGCCCAGGCAAGTATCTCCAGTTGGCTCCCAAGTACCCCAGTACATGCTCTGAATCCCCTGCTCTTCCACCACAGGAGGTTAAGGAGACCCCTGTCCAGGTGCTGGTGCACCTTGGGAGAGCCTCCCCTTAAGAGGTTTTCCCCCATCCTGGGTTCCCCCACCCAGGCAGCCCTGGAGAGTTGAGGGAAATTCACAACCCCCACTCCCTAGTTGCTGACTGCTTCAGCCACTGTCACAGGAAGGACAGAGAAGTCCTCTGTTGCCACCTTGGGGAGCTTTCTCCAACTCCAGCTGAGGGTACCCCAGCCTGGTGCAGCCCCAAAGAGCTGAGGGAATTCTTCTTCTCCCTAACCCCAGGGCTGCTTGCCTTAGCTGTTGCATGTCCCAGAAATAGCCTGGGGCAGCCTCAGGGAGTGTAGGGAAATTCTTCCACCCTGGCTGCATGGACAGGCACTTGGCCAGGAGGACTTTTACTCCCTCCCTCCTACGGGTGAATCAATCAGCATCTGGGAAGGAAGAAGGGGGGAGGGCTGCAAGGGTCCAAGAGCCCCTGCCATAGGGTCTTTTTCTATGTGCTGTGTAGATCTCGGCTGGGGGGCAGTGGTCTGTTCCCCTGCCCCCCATTCCTATGGGATGACGGATGCAGGCAGGAAAGAAGCGGAGGGGTGAGGAAGTCCCTGCTCCACAGGAGTAGACAGCATAGCCTGGGGCTGCAAAGCATCCTGGGATGCTGGGGGACTGTGAGTTAACTTGAACCAGGAAGGGATCTGGGACAGAAGTTCCATAAACTGGTTTGACCAAAATCAGTTAAGTCTGATACTACATTCAATCAGCTTTATCTTAAACTGCTTTCAAAATGGCCAAAACTAGTTTATGTGCACTGAACTTCTCAGCTAGGACAGATAGTAAAAAAGCCTGAGCCTGAATTGATTCAATTGTTGCATGTTAGTCTAACCTGGCTAGGCTGAATCTGTTTGTAACCACGCAGAAATGCAGGCACATGCCTGCAATGGATCAGGCTAGAAGCTCAGGGTCACTCAGGCAGCCCTTCATTCCATTCCGCACTGATGAGTGGAGGCGACATGGTCAGGCCCTGGCAGGACACTTTGATTAGGGAGGGCGTATCACTCCTTGATAATAAAGCATTTATCAGCTCTATTATCAGTATTTATCGCCCCATCAGAAAACAACAGCCTGTCTCATTAGTTCAAGTTCTTCTTAAACAACTTGTTCCAAAGAAGGAACAGAGGGAGATAAGCAGCTGACCTGTTGATTAGCTCCAAATGCCCTAAGCAGACACAGTCCTGTCTCCCACAGTATGGATGTAGCCAGCATGTGGTATGCTAGCTAATGCTGAGAGGTGTCTGTGTAAGGCAGAGGAGAGAAGGGGATCCCTGCTTAGCAGGGAGTGGTGAGGGAAGGGGGAGAACCAGGAGAAAGCCAGGCAGACACCTGCACTCTTTGCCACAGCTCTGGCCATGGAGCAGAGGGGAGGAGCCAGCCCTGCTGTGGAGCAGAGAGCCCCACCCAGCGCAGAGAGCATGCTGGGATGCTGGGGGAATCTGTTTTAATTTAAATCAGCAAGGGGTCTGGGACAGATATTGCATAAACCGGTTTGACCGAAATCAGTTGAGTCTCATACTACATTCAACCAGGTTTATCTCAAACCGGTTTCAGCCATTTTCAAACTGGTTTGTGTGTACTGAACATCTGTTCTGTTATAGGCTTAAACCAGTTTCTGATCACTTAAATTGGTTTATATGTAACTTTTAGTTTATCTGTCATGCTTGATCTGGTAGTCATGCCTAGCAAATCATGTCCTCTTTTAACCCAAAAGACCAGGGATTAAACACTCACTTAGGCTGCAAGTGACCTAAATTTAAATCCTTCCTCCTCCTAGTTTAGATCAATCAGGACCAGATCTTTGGTTTTCCAGGGAAGTGCTAACCACTGGACTGCAAGGTATTCTGGAGTGCGGGTTCTTTCAGTTTCTCTTTGTGAATGTATTCCATTTTACTTAATGTTAAGTATTTACCAGCACATGGATCTTGACCTGACATGCCATGAGTGCACTAAACAGCAGCTGTAGTTACTTAATCTTTCTCCCTCTGTGGTTCTGTGATTATTATAAACTGGAATGTCTTCAGCAGGACAGGTTGAGAGTATGCCTCCCCAGAAACCTTATGGCCCAGTTGCTAGGGCACTTTCCTGGAGACCTGGGTTTAAGCCTTCCTCTACCTTGCAGTCAGCCTTAATTTCCTGCTTCCCAGATAAATACTCTACCCACTAGAATGAGAGAAAGAGGCTCACCAGCTGTGCTTTTTGTGAATCCAGTCTGGCAAGCACAATTTGAGGATGCCTCCCAGATCAGGCCTTCCAAAAGAAATAGATGTGGAATGCTTTGTTTGTGAATCCTGCTAGGGCTTAGGAACTTCATCCTGTCAGTGTCTGAACAATTGTGCATGTGCCCAATAGCAGCAACAGCCAAAGAAATTTACTGTTGGAAACTTGGGCCTAAGGAATTCAGCTGCCTGGGTTAGATTGCAGCTGAATGCTAGTTTTAAATGTAGTTGCTTAACTGCTACTTTAGGTATCCAATTCCGTTTGTGGATCCAGTCCACAGTGTACCAAAACCCAGTATCAAACTGATAACTATTATGAACAAAACCAGATATGCTGTGCTGTTATATCAAACTGGTTATAAAATAGTTTAGTAATTTTCAAGTTTTTGAACTTTCTTATTGTGTAATTAATATACTCTGTAAAGTCTACCACTTTATAAGAAATCAAGTATAAAAGAGCTGGAAATATTACCAAGGTAAATTAAATGAAATTTAATTAATACTTTTCTTGATGAGTTCATATAATTAGTTTATTAATAATTAGGTTTTCTTGTTCATAAATAACAAAGTACACATTGTTAAACATGGTGTTCTTGACCTCAAAATGCCTCAAAATATTAACCTGTCACTCAAAGGATCCACATCCTCCGGCCATCATGAATTGGTCCTTCTGGTAAACTGATGGCTTTAAATTGTTATATTGATTTTGAGATTTAACTAGGACACTTAACTAAATACCCTGAGGTCTCTTGGCTTTGTTAAACAGACATAGGACTGCATCTAACTTCAGTCTGGCAGCTTAGGATTGGCTCTGAGAGGAACAACTTTATTGTGGGAAATATCCCTGTGGGTTTCCTTCTTCATATTCTCCTCTTTCCCACTTCTTGCCTATTTCTCTCATTTACTGAACCTGGATCTCTTTCAGATGATACCTGACAATAAGGGTGGCATTAAATAGCTTGACAGTCCACCAATATAGTCAGTCCTTTGTAGACCATCAATGGTCATCTTGTTACATAAACTTGAGTATTTCATAGTTTCATAGTTAGTAGGGTCGGAAGGGACCTGAGCAGATCATCAAGTCCGACCCCTGCCATGGCAGGAAAGAGTACTGGGGTCAAACGACCCCAGCAAGGTGTTCATCTAGCCTCCTCTTAAAGATCCCCAGGGTAGGAACCAGCACCACTTCTCTTGGAAGTTGGTTCCAGATCCTAGCCGCCCTGACAGTGAAGTAGTGTCTCCTGATATCTAGCCTAAATCTACCCTCTGCCAGCTTGTGACCGTTATTCCTGGTTACTCCTGGCAGTGCTCGGGGGAACAGTGACTCCCCCAATGCCTGCTGATCCCCCCTGACTAGTTTATAACAGGCCACAAGATCCCCCTCATCCTCCTCTTTTGGAGGCTGAATAGGTTCAGATCCCGTAGCCTCTCCTCGTAGGGCCTGCCCTG
>NW_017729007.1:3276365-3276922 GCF_001723915.1 Gavialis gangeticus | reverse complement strand
GTGCCAGAATAATTCTCTTAAAAAGCTTACCCAGGATTGAGGTAAGACTAACTGGGCTATAGTTTCCCGGGTCCTCCTTCCTCCTCTTTTTGAAGATGGAAACCACGTTGGCCCTCTTCCAGTCCTCTGGCACCACACCAGAGCACCACAAGTGCTTGTAAAGCTGTGTCACGGGTCCTGCAATGACCTCAGCTAATTCCTTCAGTACTCTGGGGTGGAGATCATCCGGACCAGGTGATTTGAATACATCCAGTCCCTCAAGAAGTTCCCTAACTAGTTCCTCACTAACCCTTGGCCTAGGTGTACCTCCCCTGGGGTCTATTTCTTGTTCTATACTAGGCCCTGTATTTCATAATATAGAATCCCTTTTTTAATCTTTAAACCCCACACTACTAGCAGGAATGTGACTTTTCTGGGGGCTGTTACTATTTGTCCCAGGGGAATGCCCATGCCATGTGTGCTCTGGTGCGCAGTACATTGCCCTGTGTGGGTAGGGAAGGCTGGGGCTAGCAACTGTGCTGGCCTCAGCAGCCTTAACTGGGGTCCTAGGGGCCTTC
>NW_017729007.1:3264847-3276355 GCF_001723915.1 Gavialis gangeticus | reverse complement strand
TGGAACTGTAGCTGTGGTGCTTCTGCAGTGGGTAGCCTGGCCAGCAGCCAGCGTGGCTCTGGCTGACCAGGCTCTGGCTTTGGTGGCACACACTATCACCAAGTGTGCTTCTTTGTTTTTAGGTGTGGAGTTTTTTGACCCTGAGGTCTCCCGGGGTCAACCCCCACATGCTACAAAGTAGCAGGGTGTGAAATGACTACATGTGAACCATGTGCCATGTGGTGCTGTAGATGAGACTGCGGTGCCACATACTGCACATCTGCACTCATCTGGACACACTCTGTGTGTGTAAAAATATCCTAGCACAACTTATGCTTTGCTATACTTTATCAGTCTAATAATTTGACTAACTCTATTGGCTCATTATTAGCTTATACATCAAAACTTACTGTATGCATGCACATTGAC
This sequence comes from Gavialis gangeticus, assembly GCF_001723915.1. Classification (NCBI taxonomy): domain Eukaryota; kingdom Metazoa; phylum Chordata; order Crocodylia; family Gavialidae; genus Gavialis; species Gavialis gangeticus. The sequence goes on along the minus strand of NW_017729007.1, from coordinate 3,275,947 downwards.
ACAAATAAGGTAACTATTACAAATATACTTATCTATTTATTATGTAGTATACACCTACAAATGCTTAGGCAAATATCAACTGAACTAAAAAAAACAGAGGTGTAACTGGGCAGTTCTTTGCTCTGGGTGGTGGCTGTGCATGGGTTAGCAGCTGATATTTTTGTGCCCCCTTTAAGTCAGTGACTTGGGCTCATGTCCTGATTGTCCCTCATCCCCCTGCTTTTATTACACTACTGTGTAGAACATTGTCCTTTAAAACATCAGCTCTTTAAAAAAAATGGTCAGGAGTATTAGCTGGAGAGTTGAAGAATTAAACTATAAGTTAGAAGTAGGTATATAAAACAGATAGATATATTTTAATTAAAGACTTTGATTCAACTTATAAAAGACTTAATTTATGTTACCTATAACTCAGAATCAGTAAGTTTCTTCTATTTTAAAACTGCAGTTCAGAGTAAAGTAGTATTTGTATTGTTCTCTGATCAGTGAGAGCACCTTAGAAGACTATTTAAAAATAATAGCTCAACAATTATCACCTTATCAAGAAGAAGTCACCATGATATATATATTTGATAGATTACATAGACATTAGGGCTGGAAGGGACCTTGGGAGATCATCAAGTCCAGCCCTCTGCCCAAGGGGCAGGAAGTCAGCTGGGGTCAGATCACCCCAGTAAGATAAGCATCCAAGCATTTCTAAAGGTATCCAGAGTATGTGCTTGCACCATTTCTGGGGGATGTCTATTCAGGACTCTGGAGAGTTAGATGGTAAAGTTTTTCCTTATGTCCTGTCTAAAATGGTCTTCAAGCAGTTTGTGACCATTAGACCTTGTCTTCCCTTGGGGTGCCCTGGTGAACAGATGTTCTCCCAGTTCCTGATGCACCCCTTATATACTTATAGGCTGCCAAATCACCCCTGAGCCTTCGCTTCTCCAGGCTAAAGAGTCCCATGCCTCTCAGCTTCTCCTCATAAAGTCTGTTCTCTTGACCTCTAATCATACACATGGCTCTCCTATGGACCCTCTTAAGCTTCTCCACATTCTTTTTAAAGTGTGGAGCCCAGAAATGAATGTAGTGCTCCAGCTGCGGCCTCACCAAGGCTGAGTAAAGCAGGAGAATTACTTCTTGGGTAGATATAAGCCAGAGTGTTATTTGCTTTGCTGGCTGCGGCATCCCATTGGTGGCTCATGTTCATCTTGTGGTCAATTATGACCCCAAGTCTCTTTCGGTCATGGCACTAGTGAGTGTAGCACTGCTGAACCTATAAGTATGATGTGGATTTTTTCTCCTGAGGTGGAGCACCTTGAATTTATCTGAGTTGAATGTCATCACGTTTTGATCTGCCCATCTTGCAAGTTTGTCCAGATTGGCCTGAATTGCCAGCCTATCCTCTAGTGTGACCACACTTCCCCATAATTCGGTGTTGTCTGTGAACTTAGCCAGTCTGCTTCTAACACCCGAATCCAGTTCATTTATGAATATATTAAAGAGTACTGATCCAAGTACAGAGCCCTGGGGGATGCCATTGGTCACTATGCACCATGTTGACTTGGTTCCATTGACTATTACTCTCTGGGTCCGACCATGGAACCAATTCCCAGCCTTTGGACCATAAGGTTGCCAAGGCTGCAGTTTCCCAATTTTACCATGAAGATATCATGGGAGACCAAGTCTAAGGCTTTTTAGAAATCTAAATATATGACATCAACCTCTTCTCCTTTGTCCAGGTGATGCATCACCTGGTCATAGAAGGAAATGAGGTTGGTCAGGCAAGACCTACCCACAGTGAAGCCATGTTGGCTATCCCTCAGAACACTGCCTTCTGTTAGCCTGTTGGTGATGGTTACTTTGATGATTTTTTCCAAGATCTTTCCAGGGATTGAGGTCAAACTATTTGGCCTGTAGTTCCCTGCATCTTCCTTCCTTTCTTTCTTCAAGACAGGCACCACATTTGCCCTCTTCCAATCTTCAGGAACCTCCCCAAGTGCCAAGAGTTCTCAAATATCCTCACTGTTGGTCATGCTATGATATCAACCAACTCTTTTAGCACTTTTGGATGCATTCCATCCAGGCCAGCTGACTTGTGGATGTCCAGCCTCTCAAGCTGGTCCCACACAAGATCTTTGCCAATTATAGGCATATGATCACCCTTACCCTGCTAGTCCTGTGTCCTGTAAGTCAGGAAGATCCCCTTGGAATGGTGGAAAACCAATGGAAAGTAATCACTGCGGAGATTAGTATGGGGAGATTACATTGCTCCCAGGGGGGGAACTGGTACTAGGAAAAAAAATCTTTTTGTCTTTGTAAGTGTTTTGTCTAGTGAATATATTTGAAAAATTCTGAGATCCCTGGTAATATATAATGCTTTGGAATGATTGAGGCAGATTATTAAATATATACTTAGTATTTATATTCAAATTAAACTGCATGAATATATGCAGCATGCACACATTTCATTTTGTCTGTTGTGGGAGAACTTCCAAAAGCAGTGGGTATATTAAATGAACCTTGGAACTAGGCTGCTGATCTGATGAAAGCATATTGCAAAGTTCTGGAAAATGTCCTAGATGTAGAAATAAATTCAACAATGTCCTGAGTTTACCTATTTGGAGAAGGTGTATACTGCATAAGTGAATATAATGCAGGGGTGGGCAAAGTCCGGCCAACGGGCTAGATCCAGCTGGCAGTGGACTCCATTTCCCAGCAGCTCCTGCTTGTGCGGCTGGGGCCAGTTTCCATGGAGATCCCAGCACCAGCCATGCTTGGATGGTGTGGGGCCAGGGTTTCTATAGAGACCAGCATGGACAACCCCTGCACTCAGTGTCATCAATGACCTGGAAGATGGCATAGAGTGCACCCTTTGCAAGTTTGCAGATGATACCAAGCAGGGGGGTGTAGTACCTGCATGTGCACCTCCTGAGAGCACCAGTGCACCCAGCATCAGGCTGCAATCCCTGTTTAGCTGGTGGGCAGGCCCCCCTGTGAGGGCTGTGGCCACGGGACTTCCATAGCAGCGCAGCCACTTTTATGGTGAGCAGAACTGGCTGATGGGGGGGACTCCCCTCCTGTCAGCAGAATCAGCCACCAGGGGACCCACCCACTGCAGTCACTGACTCAAGAGGCATCAGACACCCACAGCCCAGCAGTGCTGGCAGGGCACGTGGCAGGGTGGGGAGGGACTCCAGGGCCAGGTTGGGATCTTGCAGCAGTGATATCATGGTCCAGAGCCAGAGCAGAGCCATGATATGCAGCCTGCATGCTCTGGGCAGGGGCCTGCAGGCAGTGGATCATGGCTCTGCCTTTGCTCTGGATCATGCTGTCACTGCTGCAAGGAGCCAGGGCAGAGCTGTGAACTGCTGCCTGCATGCTCCTGCCTGAAGCATACAGGCTGCAGATTATGGCTGTTCCCTGGCTCTGGACCATGTTGTCAGTGCTGCAAGATCCCAGCCTGGCCCCAGAGCCCCTTCCCACCCTGCTGTATGCCCTGCCAGTGCTTCTGGGGCCAGCCAGGGTCCGTGGAAACCCTGACCCTGCACTATCATAGCATAGCTGCTGCTGGGGTTTCCATGGAAACTGGCCCCAGCCACATGCGCAGGGGCTGCTAAGAAATGGAGTCTGGCCCCTAGCTGGATCTGTCATTTTGCCCACCTCCGATATAATAGTTGGTGGGGTCGGAAGGGACCTGAGAAGATCATCAAGTCTGAATGTAATGCAATACTTAGTTTCCCAGTACCATGAGCCATACCATAGTCTGAATACCTTTGATAACTAATTAAAAGGAGAGGCATCAAAGAGTAGGGGGTAAGGGTAGGGCAGGGAGAAGAACATCTGTCTAAAATGTGGAGTTCTAAATTATTTTCTTATATACAGAAATCAGTAATCCAAAATAAAATTCAATGTATTTACCTATTGGCCCCAAGATGGTGGTGTTATTCAGGGTTTTAGTTTGTGGTGTACAGTTTTCAGCAAGTCAGTTACGATGTTCACAAAAGTGTGCATAAACACCAACAAACTGAAGATTTGTACTGGGAAGAGTATAAAAACACAAAGTTAATATGAAATATCTTAGCTTGCTTTTTATTTATTAAGTCCCTAAAGCATGCAAAACATTATATAAAGATACAATGTCAACATGGTTCTATCCCAGAGAGTTTAAACACTATATGGGTAAGATAAAGTTGAATGGCAGGCAAAAAAAATCATAAAAAAAAGAGACTTGAATACAGGAGTGGGGGAAGAAGTCAGGAAGATCTTGCGAGCAGGAATAATCTGTCACAAAAGAAGTCACTAGGTTATGTCATTTAGTTATAGCAGCTTACATCAGCTGAGGACCTGTACTGGCATATCATTCAAAATAAACTGAATGGCATCTGAGTGATGGGGGTGTTCTACATGTACTTAAATATAGAATGGTTGTAAGTGTAAAAATAGGAAGCAGGCATTTTACCTAGATATACCATTTTCAGTAGGTGAATGGCCACATTACAGTTTTTACATCAAAAGGAGTACTATAGAACATATAATACTCAAGAAAGAGCATGAAGAGCCAGAAGCCAGTAGAGTAAAAAGTGTACTCTGAAGAGCCACCTCTAAATAAAGAGCATTTTCTGCCTAACCTGTCTGCAGCATTAACAAGGGCATACGTTAAATGAGTTCTGGTTTCCTTCATACATAACTCTGTCTTGGCTACCCTTATCTCCCATCTATAGCCCTCTCAGTTGGGACTGGCTCTCTGGCGGAGACACATGGGTGAAAGCCTATTGCACCCCTGAGAGCCGTAGACCCTGGCAGACTCACAAGCCCCCAGTGTGGAGCCAGGAGGTAAGCAGGGACCGCAGAGGGTAGAGAGAAACAGTGGTGGGAGGCAGCTGAGTGGAGCTGAGGAAGGTCACACTCCCCCCCAGCTCCTATTTAGCCCAACCCCCAGGGATCCATTGGACTGGAGCTGTGCAAACAGGCATGGTCTGGGATGAGCACACAAGTTAGCACAGGAGTGGGGGAAGGGGTTAAGTACTTACTGGCCCTCTTCTCCCTGTAGTTAGGGCAGGGTTCAATACTCTGGTAGGCACACTGGATGAGTAATCTCACGAGACTTTTTCTGAGAGTCCATGAGATTTAAACTTTTAAAGAGTACCAACTGAAGCTTTTTCTTCAGTTGGGACTAGCTCTCTGATGGAGATGCACAGGTGAAAGCCTGTTGCACTCCCAAGAGCTATAGACTCCTGGCAGACCTCCAATCCCCCAGCGTGGAGCCAAAAGGTAAATGGGGACCATGGCAAGTAGCAAGGAGCAGTGGTGGGAGGCAGATGAGTGGAACTGAGGATGGTCATTCCCTGCCCCCCCAGCTCTTACTTAGCCCAGCCCCCAGGGAGGAATGCAACTGGAGCTGCAGAGACAGCCACGCTCTGGGCCCAACACACTAGTTAGTGCAGGAATTTGCATGGGAGGGTGTGTGGGAGGGCTACCAATGGGCACTCTTAGTCCTGAGTTGCCCCCCCCGTTGCTCCCAGTTGCCCCCCACACAGCAGGGCATGCTCTAGGGAACCGAAGCCCCTCCATGCCAAGGAAAGTTCCCCTGGCACTGGACATTAGGCAAAGGGGACAGGGACCAACCCTCCCCACCTTCAGGGAGGGACCCAGGGACCCTGGGAATGCCCTGGCTGCTTACAAAACCATGAAGCTAGGGGATCTCCCTACAGGCAGCTGCTTGAGCCTGCCTGCTAACCACAGCAGCAGCAGCAGAAACAGCTGGTGGGGACCTCGTGGAGGCATTAACATCCACCTGGTCTCCTACTTACATAAGCACCTATGCAGCCACCCAACCAGGGTCAGCCTGCAATATGGTAATGGGTACGTGCCTCACCCATAGGCTTCCTGATCTGGATGGACCACCCTGCCTGGTACCTTGGAGGCCTTCACCCAGACAGCCGATGGCCCCAAACTCCACACAGATGGAGCTCTTGACTCTAGGCTGTGGGGGCTTCCTGGCACATCTGTTGGTTGCTGGGATCCCAGCAAGGAAGCAACGTAGGGGTGATAGTCATAGGATATTCCCTGCTGTGGGGCACAGAAGGAGCCATTTGCCATCCAGACTCCCTTGAACGAGAGGGTGCTGCCTTCCAGGAGCCAGGATCAGAGATGTTACAGCAAGAATCCCTAAGCTGGACCACCCTACTGACCATCATGATCCTTGTCCATGTGGGTACCAATGACACAGCAAGAGCCACCTTTGGAGGATCATGAGAGACTACAAAACCATGGGGGTGAAGCTCAAAGGCCTAGGAATGCAAGTAGTCTTCTCCTCAATCCTTCCAGTCATAGGCTCTGGCTGTTGGACAGAAGAGTGCATTGCGAAGGTCAACTGAAGGCTTTGGAGATGGTATTACCATGTGTGCTTTGGATACCTTGACCTTGGTACACAGTTCTATGACAGTGGTCTACATGCAAGGGACGGTATTCATCTCATGAGCAGAGGGAAGAAGCTTTTTGCTATGAGAGTCACTGACTTGTTGAGGAGGGCTTTAAACTAGGCATGTCTGGGGGCCAGGGAGAAAGTTCCACTGCTGTAGGTGAAGCAATGATTCTAAAATAAGTAATGCTCTTGCATGGATGTATTGAGGAAGAAGGATCAGCTTCCTTTCCTCTACAGGTCACACTTGGAAAAGGAGCCACAACTGGAGACAAGTTGTTGATAGAATTCCTACATAGCTCTAAACAACAAATACAGACACTTGTAGAATCCCCAAGCTTACTAATGCAAGTAGACTGGAAAACAATACCATTTGCATCTCTTCAGACCAGTCCTTGAGTTCCTTTACATAGCTAGGCTTTCTTCAGAAACTTGACTTTTCTACCATTCCTCCCTCACAAAATATCCATCTATCCCAAATAGTCCCCCCATTTGGCTTATTTATAGGGTGAAGCCTAATGACCCACAGCTGTTACTATGAGACAATGGTAATGACCCTACAATTCCCTGCAGGGTTGGATCATTTGTTAACGATAATCGTGCAACAATAGAAACATGCAATTCTGTTAACAGCTCACGTTTATTTCTCTAAGGGAGGTGGAGAACATATTTGCATATCTTTCACACTGCTCTCTAGAGAGCAAGAATTACACAAAACTATGGGTAAAGCTTGATGATGGCATCATTTTGGTACATATCAGGTGCTAATAACAGGATGTACAAACTGACTCCTAAATTTGCAGTTTTTAGTAAAAATATAGCATAGGCCAATATGCTAAACTGGAGACATGCACCTCTGATTTTAAAGGTTTTCAGTTTTAGATTTGTTACAATATAAAGCTAAATAAGCTACAAATATAAACAAAGCTAAATATAAAACTAAAAACTACAGATATAAATCTAAATAAAATCTGTTGATTTTGGATTCTGTAGTGTCTTTTCAGTTTCCTTCATTTAGGATGGGATTTCCAAAAGTGCTAAGTAGTAGCCAAACTTTGCTGAATGCTCTTGAAAATTCCATCCTGAATGCTAACTAATTTCAGGTGAAATGATGCAGTTTGTATTATTTTGTCTAAAAGTTTATCTTCCACCACTTCACTAGAGGTGACCTACCCTTATCTGAATACTGTACCTAGGACCTATAGCTATTCCTGCTTATTTTATTTATAAAAAGCCCAAGCTCAGGTCTGATGGCAGCTAACAACAACATCACCATCACCATCACCATCACCATCACCATGACCAATTACAATGTACACTTGTGACAAAGCTACAATGGTGCTTTTAACAGAGAAGCACTGGCACAAGGAATGGAAATACAGACTTTTCTTTTAAAAAGAACCTTTGTTATGAGGTCTGTTCCTTACTTCATATGTATATTGTAAACTTCTGTAGAACAAACTAGTAAAGTATAGTAATTTATAAAGCACTCTGAGATCTTCAAATGAAAGATGCTAGGAAAGAACAAAGTATTTTTGTTCTTATTATGCCCAAATATATAGAAGTATAGTGCTGAATAGCTCACCAGATAAAATAATTGGAGCTGCAAAACATGCTTTTCTTATGAAGCAGATTACTAAAGTAAAGTATTGGCACTTGACAGTGGTTAAATTTTGTACCATGCTGCATTCTAGAGTAACAAACAGAACATTTCATATACTGTACAATATTTCCCCCTTCAATAAATTTAAATGTCTCAAGTAAGCACACAAAGAGAGAAGAGACTACAGTAATGAATGAATATGCACAGACACAGTAGATCATTCCTTTCCTATTAAAACTGTATTGGATGCTGCAGTAATGTTTTGGATATCTTGATGCTTTTTCTCAGTCAGCAACATCTCTCTCTAGGAAAGGTGTTTCTGCTGTTGGCCTGAGTTTTGTAATTTAACTGACATAGTTGAAACCTTGCCAAGGTGGGGGAATATTTCAAGTTCAGCAGTGAGGAAAGCAACTTGGGGCAGTGCCATGAACAAACAGCTTTTGGAAAAATATGGAGCACAGGTTCAGTATAGGGTATTCTTGAAATGAGGAAAGTGCTCATGCCCTTGCCCCTATTCATGCTAAACCTTTTTGTGGGGAGTCCACACACAGACTAAAGAAAACCTTATTTTTTGTTTAGGATTTTTTATAAGTGCTGAACAGCTACAGATAACTCTGAGTTTTGAATTCTGTACGTCAAAGCTGAAGCTTTGAAGATGAAAGCATTCAAGGAAAATTATTTTTACAGAAAATCCTATTTATAGACAGACAATTCCATTACAGAAGTAGAAAGTGGTTTACCTCTTTCCTCAGAGGTAAATTTGATCTTTTTAGGACTGATGCAGAAAGGAAATAAAAGTCAGAGTACCTGAAAGGTAAAGCTATGTTGTCTTAATAAAACTTTGATGTTAATCAATATTTCACAACAAAATGCACTGTGTACTCAGAGCAGGAGGTAAAGCCACCAATATTATCTTTTTATTATTCTAAAGCTAGGAGCATCACAATTATGGTCTAGAGCCCTCTTGTATTAAGCGCTCTACAAGAAGAGCAAAAAGCTTAATAGCAGTCTAACGGTTGTCAAGTTTTTGTAGGCATTACAGCAAAATAAATGTCTAAAGAAGGATTCAGAGGAAAACAATGAGGTATCTTTGTGGTTATTTCCACGTGCTCCAGGAGGGGGAGGAGGAGTTTGACCTGGCTCTGCAGCATCTATGTAGAGCACAAGCTTCAGCAGGTTTTTTGGCACTTTTGTCTAAAGCTGATTCAATAAGGAGCCGCTCTAGTTAAAGTAGGAATCTAGTTAAAGTGCCCCTCTCTCACTCTCGGAGTATGTGTATAAATGCCCCCAAATGAGTCCCCCTTTGGGCATGACCTTGATAGAGAAGCATGGGTCAAGCCAAACAGACTGAGATCTGGATATGGATGCTTCAAAACAACACTTCACAAGACGCACATTTTGGGCAGCACCTTGTGTGAATGCGGTATCCAGCAAATAGCTTAGCACTTAATTGAAAACTGCAATCTTTACAGTTGCTCAGACAGGGCAGCTGGAATCTGTACATTGAGCAATAATACCAGACAATGGCTCTTAGATTTGGAAGTTTATAACTGATGCCATAATTTAAGACTGAAAAGAAATGGAGACCTATCCAGGTGACAGAATCCTGGTGGAAATCCACAATTCACAATATTCAAGCATTGACAATTAAATTTAGACTTCATCTTATACAACAAAGATAATTTTTTATCTGCGCTGGGCTCCCTTAAAAATTAACTTAAAAAATTAAATACACTGCCAGTAGATAATGTTGGAGAGGTGATGAATAGCAGGAAATGCTTGGTCACATACTTTGGTCATGTCTTATTATCAATTCTTTTTGGAAAGAAATTATAACTAGAGTGAATGTGGTTTTGAATACAGCACTGGTATCTTTTGGCAAATACATTCATTCTTGGGCATATCACCATGGTATTTAAGTGGAATCCTTCACAAACTGCACTCTAAGAGTGGTCCTTCTTAGTAACATTTAGGACCAGATTGCTGCATTGGAAATGGGACATTTCGAAAAGTTAAAATTTGGTAACTCCCCTCCCCCAAAGCTTTACTTTAAACTCAGTGCGCCCCTGTGCTGAGCCCAGTGCATGCCCAGAAGAGGCATCATGTTAGTTTGGCCATTGGCTCAGCCAATGTCTGTATAGATTGGGTGCTTCAGTACGGCTTTTTTGGTGCTTTTATCTAATAGTTTATTGAATCAGCTTTAGACAAAAGTGCCAAAAATCCTGCTGAAGCTCGTGATCTATATAGATGGTGCAGAGCCGGGTCAAACTAATGTGCTACTTCTTCCAGTAAAGCACGTTCCCCTTCCCCACCCCCCCGTCTGTCAGCAGCCTGTGATAGCATACCTGGCATCTATGGATATAAGCCAGTTTAGCAGGCTTAACTGCTTTGAAAAGTTTGGTGCAATTTGGAAGGAATTCTTGAAATAATTCAGTAGCTAGATTGTTGCTCATTGTGCACTTCTCTATTTCTTCTTCTCTCCTTCTTTCCTTCTTTTTTCTTGTTCCTTTTATTGCTTATTGTTTGTAGCATGGTTCATTTTAGCATGTGCAGCTGATACAGATGCTTTTCTGACTACTATATTTATTTTAAAGAATCAATACACAAAAAAAAGGACAGGTTACAAGGGTGGGCGGATGAGAATAGGATGGGTTTCAACACAGACAAGTGCAAGGTGATGCACCTGGGGAAGAACAACCGGCACCATACCTATAGGTTGGCGAACTCCTCTCTTGTCAGCATGGAGGCGGAAAAGGATCTTGGAGTCATCATTGACTCCAAGATGAACATGGGCCGGCAGTGTGGGGAGGCAGTTAGGAAGGCCAACTGCACCTTGTCATGCATCCACAGATGCATCTCGAGCAGGTCAAAAGAGGTGATCCTTCCCCTCTATGCAGCACTGGTCAGGCCGCAGCTGGAGTACTGCGTCCAGTTCTGGGCGCTGCACTTCAAGAGGGATGTCGACAGCATCGAGAGGATCCAGAGGAGGGCCACTTGTATGATCAGGGGACAGCAGGGCAGGCTGTATGAGGAGAGGCTAAGGGACCTGAACCTGTTCAGCCTCCACAAGGGAAGGCTGAGGGGGGAT
>NW_017729007.1:3255551-3259847 GCF_001723915.1 Gavialis gangeticus | reverse complement strand
TCTTAATATTGAATAAAAGATGAGGATTTTATCTTTTGGGGTCAGGATAAGTCATGAATACTCCTGAAAGTAGAGACATGGGCCATGTCCAGATGAGTGTGCCTGTGCAGTATGTAGCGCCGCAAACATACTGAACATTCAGCTGTTCTTTGTGCTGCAAAGGAGCAGTGTGGGGTTTTTTTTTTTGACCCCTGGATATCCATGGATCAAAACAATCCACACAACAACAAAAAAGCAGAGCTGCGCACGTGGGGGCAGTGTGCATCACTCAAAACCAGAGCCTGGCTGGACAGAGCCATGCTCCGGCTGCTGGCCAGGCTCCGAGTGGCAGGATTGCTGCTGTTGCAGCCCCAGGAGGCCCCCACGGCCCCAAGTAAGGCTGCTGGGGCCAGCCCAGTGCTGGTCCCCAGCTCCCCTACCCCACCTGGGATAACCTGCCATGTGCCAGAGGGCGTGTAGTACAGGTGTTCCACAGGACAACTAATGGTGGCACAAGGGCTTTCCGTACAATTTGTTCATTGTACTGACCTGCTTCCTAAAAGAGCCTCCTAATCAGGGTCAAATATAGTTGTGATTTGCATTTTGTAAAGACTGACAAGCCAGCTGAATGGGACAGCTGGTACATGATACTCAGGCTTTATGGCATTCTGTGATTTCAATTTAATTTCAAAGGGTTCACTATGGGTAGGTATCAAATAATTTGAGAGATGACAAGAATAATCTTGTAAAATAACTGTGCTATTAGTAAATTACATAGTTATAGCACAATAACTAATTATTTTTTATTGGCTGGAACTCAATAAAGTTGGTGTGGATACAATATGGTAATATTCATATAATAAATGCCTCTATCACAGGCATTTTTGGGATTATAATTATGAAATTATGAGATAATATTTGTGAGGTTGCCATGTGAATGATTATATAACACAAATTGACACGTTTTATATAATTGAAAGACGCACATTTTACCTTTGCCACTATGCTGCATGAAATATGTGTATTTAAATATAAAAACAGTAGAAATTTCTGTTGAATAAAGCTGATTTGTAAGCAAATGATTAGACTAAGGTAGATTTAAGAATGTATCTTAACTGCCCACTTTTTTGACGGCTTTCACTTATTTAGGCCTATAATTGGTTCTTTTCTACATACTGTAAGTTGAGTATACACATTTTTACAGTTGAGAATTATTTCCAGCAAAGATGCAGAATCACAAAAGGAGATTCTGTTTACACTGAAGGAATGAGTCCCACAAGTTTCTTGTGCAAGCCCCTTCAGAGGTCCTTTCAATCTATATTTGGGCCTTAGGTGTGACTAGATGTCACAATGTTATTAGTCTGGTCTTCAATTGGTACAAGGCAACCTGGTGAGGTTTCACGTGATCTCATCTCGGTTGACTCCAGTAGGGTTTAGGGCATTTGCAGGTTCACAGAACTACGCTTTCAGGAGCAAGCTAAAAAGCCACAGGAGCAAATAGAGTACAGCAAATTGTAATTATGAGGAAAACCAAAAATGTTACCATTAAGCTAGTGACATTGCAAGTGTTTTATGATGACAGGTCATTTCTTACATTTCTGCTACTTTAAATCCCATGTGAATGTGGATCATCATTAATGTGAAATTCTTCGTTTTTGATAAGCTTTCACCTCAATGGGTTAGTCATGTTTATGTGTCTAAAAAAGGGAAAGGCCAGATTGTGCCTGCATACCATGTACGTATGTAGAAAAAGTGTAAGAAACTTCTTACACTGTCAGCTTTTGCCAGTCATTGTGCTTCTGGGACAGATCTCTCCTAGGATTCCTGAGAGAAATGGAGGCAAAAGTAGCAAACAAGCAGGAACATAGCCACACTCGCATCTTTACGTTGGAGAGTACTCTTTGCCTGGTTTGAGAATGGTATTCATACTGCATATGCTGGAGAGAAGTGGGAGTGTGGACTCCCATCAAGTCTTATGCTCTGGAAAACAAGAGCTTTCTGGAAACACAGCGCTCCCTGATGTTCACACAGGGAAAGCCAACTATGCAAAAATAGGTCAATACCCAAAGGCACAAAAGAACTACAATGATATAAAATTATTTAAAGAGCCTGACTGTATTCCCATTTAAGTCAACTGCAAAGGGGGGCTGGGCCCAGAGTTTGAGGTAGAAGTTAAAGTGGTTTTGTTTTGCAGGTATTAAAATGTCATTCTCTTCAAAACAACTCTCTTGCTGCTGCTATTTAAAAATCACTCAAAAAGGTCAAATCATAAGCTGACATATAGAAGCTTTCTCCTAAAATAAATAATACATGAAACCCTCTTAAAGATAATGAGACAAACTATTACTTCCACAAAAATATTTTTTCTCCATGCAAATATTATGATCTTTAATAATTATGTTAATTTGTAATTTATATTCATGGCTCATCTGGTAAAATTATTATATGTCTTAACATTACCTTTGATTGCATAAATATTACATTAACTTTGATCACACAGGTATTGCACAATCACTATTTTAAATAGTTATGAAGGTGATTGAATAGGTTCTAACACAGCTTAATTTAACTGGATTAGAAAAAGATTTTACTTTGATGTTTAAGTTATATTCTGATTTTGCTCTTTTGTATAGAGTCTGTTAGAAAAGTCTATTCAGATGTAAAGCCAGAAAAAGCCTAAGATAAGTTTAAACATTTTGTAATACAGAAACATTATTACAGTAACTGAGATCAGATCATGGCTGACTTTCCAATCTTTGATTGAGTGGGCTTCGTTACCCTTTTTACAAATATGCCATATAAGGGACTGGAATCTCAGCCTCCAATCCAGGAAGGTATTTAAGTATGGTGCATAGCTTAAGTACAGGTTTACTATTGTACTATTGACTTTAATGGAACTACTTAGTTACTTAATGCTACACATAAGCGTAATGACCTGTGCTTGCTGAATATGAATGGATTTATTCATTTTTAGCAGGATATGTTTCACAGTACAACACAGGAAGCTGTAGGACAATAATGCTGGTTAGTTGCAGTAATTTGTTCTAGTATTCAGGGAGAATGTGATTGACCCCTCTATCCTACTTTAGCTATCTAGTCAATCTATGCAGATATTTTAAATGTGCTTATCACCATGATAGATGAGTGGCTTTTGATTCTGAATCCATATCTTCTCGATCTTTTGAAGCTGAACTCTGCAGAACACTCATATTGGGATATCTATGGTGCCGGAGTTCACCTGGGGGGTTTTCAGCCCCCCTTGGAGGGTGGGACGGGTGTACTTGAGCCCTCCTGAGGTGGGAGAGGGCTGCAATACACCCACCCCACCCTTCAGCACCAGCTGGGGAACCACAAAATGAGCTCTCTCTGCTGCCTTTCCCTCCTCCCATTCTGAAAACGGCAAGCACTGGCAACGAACCTGAGCTATCGCTGTGGGAACCTGGATGCAGGTTCCCAGTCAGCGGTGAGATCCCCCCCCAACTGGAACCAACTGTGAACTTCTGTTTGGTCTGCGGTAATGCTGTAACTCAGAACACTTTGCAAAAATCATTCTGAGTTACAGCTGGGAGCTGCACTTCTGTCTGTACCCTAAAGTAAACATTTGCCTCTCCTATTTCTTCCCCTCTTCCTGCTATTTAGCACTCTAGCCACTTCTGTAATATGGCCAGACATATAAATAGCTAACAATCTCAGAAAGCAGATATTCAAAACAACAGAAACAAATTCTCTGCTATATTGGAGAGCTCCCTGTCCTTGTGTAATCTGCTTTCCTTGTTACTAGGAGTTTTCTAAAGTCTTTTTGCTTGCAAAAGTTCAAAGCATACAATATCCAGCCAATTCCTCAGCTGGCTGACTTCTTGATACAAACATGACAGTTCCTACTTGACTGCACTGAGGGTGTGTCTACACATGTTATTAAATGCAGAAAGCATACTAAGTAGTAAAATACTGCACTGTAAGCTTTCCCTGGCAGCACATTTACATGTGCACTCATCGGGCATGTCCAGATGAGCCCACATGTGCCTGTTGCCCTGCTTCAAACCCCTTTGAGATGGGGCAACAGGTGTGTGCAGAAATAAAAAAATGTTCCTCATGCTGAAAGTTTGCAGCATGGGGAGAAAATTAGATCCCTGGATATCCAGGGGTCTAAAAAAACTGAACTATAAAAAAGCGGGGAAGGGCACAGTCCCCAACCATGCCCTGAGGCAACCGGAGGTTGGGTCCTCCATAGCGTCTCTATGGCTGCCCCAGCCAGGCCGCATGTTTCAGCACCAGGGCTCTGGTGCCGGTGAGTAAGGGGTCGGGGGGGCTGGAGGA
>NW_017729007.1:3254759-3255091 GCF_001723915.1 Gavialis gangeticus | reverse complement strand
TGGCAGTTGAAGCTGCAGCTGCTGTGTGGCTGCCTGGAGCCCTGCTCACATAGTGCGGGGCAGGCTGACAGCCCCAGCGGCCTCAGCCTGAGCCCTCCTGACCCTGCATTGTCCTGTGCTGCCTGAGGGACTCTGCCAGGAGGCCATGGAGCCCCCCCACCCCTGCTTCTCAGGTAAGCAGAGTCTTTTTTTCCCCATTTTTTTCTGTTATTTTTCTGGGTTTGTTTTTAAGTGATAGTGCCTGGTGTTGTGGGGGTAGCCTTGGGGACCTGGGGGTGCAATTTGGGAGGTGGGGCTGGGTGAGAACCATTGGGGGGTCTGGGGGGTGGGGC
>NW_017729007.1:3249004-3249759 GCF_001723915.1 Gavialis gangeticus | reverse complement strand
CTGGGAGCTGCACTTCTGTCTGTACCCTAAAGTAAACATTTGCCTCTCCTATTTCTTCCCCTCTTCCTGCTATTTAGCACTCTAGCCACTTCTGTAATATGGCCAGACATATAAATAGCTAACAATCTCAGAAAGCAGATATTCAAAACAACAGAAACAAATTCTCTGCTATATTGGAGAGCTCCCTGTCCTTGTGTAATCTGCTTTCCTTGTTACTAGGAGTTTTCTAAAGTCTTTTTGCTTGCAAAAGTTCAAAGCATACAATATCCAGCCAATTCCTCAGCTGGCTGACTTCTTGATACAAACATGACAGTTCCTACTTGACTGCACTGAGGGTGTGTCTACACATGTTATTAAATGCAGAAAGCATACTAAGTAGTAAAATACTGCACTGTAAGCTTTCCCTGGCAGCACATTTACATGTGCACTCATCGGGCATGTCCAGATGAGCCCACATGTGCCTGTTGCCCTGCTTCAAACCCCTTTGAGATGGGGCAACAGGTGTGTGCAGAAATAAAAAAATGTTCCTCATGCTGAAAGTTTGCAGCATGGGGAGAAAATTAGATCCCTGGATATCCAGGGGTCTAAAAAAACTGAACTATAAAAAAGCGGGGAAGGGCACAGTCCCCAACCATGCCCTGAGGCAACCGGAGGTTGGGTCCTCCATAGCGTCTCTATGGCTGCCCCAGCCAGGCCGCATGTTTCAGCACCAGGGCTCTGGTGCCGGTGAGTAAGGGGTCGGGGGGGCTGGAGGA
>NW_017729007.1:3247394-3247622 GCF_001723915.1 Gavialis gangeticus | reverse complement strand
CACTGTAGATATATCAATAACACATTGTCCAACTGATCACTGTCTCTGTCTCACACTCTCTCTCTTCATAGTGGTCTTTTTCTTTACTTGTAGAGGAACATGGATTTGGGGGTATTTTAGAGAGTCACTTTGGGATTTTTTTTTATCAGGGATTTTCCAGTTTTCCAATACGGAACACCAGAATTCTTGCTAGGGAGGCCAGTGGCAGGATCCTGCCTGCTCAGAGCT
>NW_017729007.1:3238389-3241665 GCF_001723915.1 Gavialis gangeticus | reverse complement strand
CTGGGTGGGGCAGCCATGGAGGGGCTGCAGCAGCTGGTGGGGGATGGGGCCAGGTGGGACAGCAGTTGGGGGGTTGGAGTGGGGCATGTGGGCCCTGCAGGGGGGTGGTAGCCATACCCCTTTTGTGTGGGTGAACCCCCTATTGGGGGACTGTGAGACTTGTGAGAGTGCTGATCCCCCTGTTGGGGGTCTGAACCCCTTTTGGTTGGCTGAACCCCTTTTGGGGGGCTGAATCCCCTTTTTGGGGGTGTAGCCTTTGTGTGAGGGCTGAACCCTCTGTTGCAGGAGCTGAATCCCTTGTGTAGGGGCTTAACCCCATGTTGGGGGGCCATGGCCCTTGTGTGGGGGACCAACCCCTTGTGTGGGGGCCATCACCCTGTGGGAGGGCAGCAATATATGTATTCATGAATTCATGAAACCTGTATTTAGAGTTCACTTTATTATTATGATAAGAGACTCGCTTTAACACTGTAGATATATCAATAACACATTGTCCAACTGATCACTGTCTCTGTCTCACACTCTCTCTCTTCATAGTGGTCTTTTTCTTTACTTGTAGAGGAACATGGATTTGGGGGTATTTTAGAGAGTCACTTTGGGATTTTTTTTTATCAGGGATTTTCCAGTTTTCCAATACGGAACACCAGAATTCTTGCTAGGGAGGCCAGTGGCAGGATCCTGCCTGCTCAGAGCTGGCACCTTGGACCCAGCTGGCTGTGGCTGACCTCCTGGCCAGATGGGGCCAGGAGGACACATTTTGACTGTTCAAAGCAGGCCACCACACCCAGAACATCTTCTGAGTGATAGCTGCCAAGATGGCCCGGCAGGGGGCACAAATGGCAGTAGTGCCACACAAAGGCCAACCCTGCAACCACAGTCCATTGGCAGCTGGCTCAGAGGGGCAGATGCCTCTACTGGCTCTGTAGTCCCCATCTGAGTCTGGCAGTTGCGCAGCAGGTTACAGCCAGGCAGCAGTCCCCATTGCCAGACTGCTGCAGTGGGTAGAGGGTGCAGGGAACTCTCAGGGCTGTTTCAGCAGTCCAGCTGGCACAAGAGGTAGTGTCCACAGGTATCAATTAGCTGGGCTCCAGAAGCTCCTGAGAGCTAGTAGCCCTGAGCTACTTGCCAGGGTGGCTTTTTATACTGCTGGGGACAGCACAGGCGCTGGCTGCTGGGCTTTAGCTCCCCCTGGCTGAAGATCTGGGAGGAGCCAGGCAGGGTTATTTTGCCCCTAGAGGCACAATTTGCTCCACAATAAAGTGCATGTCCAAGCGTCTGTGCTGAGGCAAAAAGCCCCGGCTCAAATTTGCACCGCTTCTATTTCAGCTGCTGCAAGCGCAATTGCTTGCATGTGTGGACATGCCCAACAAGAGCAAATTTGCTCCCAATGGGAACAATTCAGTGTGTGGATACTCCTGCCCTGCTCTGCTCCCATACAGCAGCTATGGTTGCCAGCCCCTGGTTGGCAGGGAGTGCTGGGATCAGGCTGATGCTCTGGGGAGAAGGGGAATTGTCCTCCCTTTGGGGTAGTTGCTTCACACCCTGCACCTCTACCCCACCAGCTGCCTGCTGCCAGGGCAGGAGACAATGCTCTACTTCCACTCTGAGATTGAGTAGGGGCACAGCAGCAGGCAGGGGATGATGATCAGCTGATTGAAGCAGGTATGGGAAGCAGGTTGCTGATTGGGGGAGGGGATAGTTCTCCTTCCCCCTGCTGCCTGGTCTGACCGGGAGCAATTTGCTTCTGATCACCTGTCTACCTGTGTGCTACTGCACAGTGGCTACTGTGTGGTAAATCTACTACCTGTAAATACAGGTGGTAGAATACTGTGCAGTATACTAATGTACTGTGCAGTAGCTGCCGCATATGTTACATATTGATGCTTTACTGCGCAATAGATTAGTCTACTGTGTAGTAAAACATATCATGTAGGTGTGCCCTGCGGAAGTCATTTTCCCATCTTTTCCTTAAAATCTCAGTAGCAGATTCATTAAAAGAAACAGACAATCTTCATCCTATATTTTCTTCATTGTTCAGGGTACTTTCATTAACCATTTCACCATTTCTATACCAACATTCTGCACATCCTCCCTGACCCTTTTCCAGACTTTTTCTATTCCTCAGGCTGTTCTCTGTGGGGGCGTCTACATGTTAAATTAATGAGCATGAGTAAACTCCAGAGCTTGTTACTTTGGAGTGTTTTGCTTCCAGGCTTGCTATTTGAAAGTGTGTCTGCTAGCAAACAACTGTGGAGTATATTGCTCAGTAGTTTATTCAGGTGCAGGACATTGAGGGCAGTTGGAGCAACCCTGGCTGGCAGCAGCCTGGCGCTGCTCTTATTGGGTTCAATGTGGTCCAGAGGGGCTGGCTGGGGCATGTGGGGGAATGTGGGTGCTTCAGTGCAGGACTAGCTGGCAGGCAGCCTCTGTACTGGAGCACCCTCATGCCCCAGCCAGCGAAGCAGCATCTACATGTGAACTGCTGCACATGAAAAAACTCCAGAGCTGGGTAGTACCTGTACTTACAAGTACTAGCCTGCTTTTCAGTT
Source organism: Gavialis gangeticus (assembly GCF_001723915.1). Taxonomy (NCBI): domain Eukaryota; kingdom Metazoa; phylum Chordata; order Crocodylia; family Gavialidae; genus Gavialis; species Gavialis gangeticus. Next base: position 3,239,116 of record NW_017729007.1, on the reverse strand, counting down.
CATTAGTTTTGTGTGCCTTAATAGAAGCACACATGTTCAGGGCCTGTAGGGGGGCTGTCAGAAAAGCTAAGGCAGACATACAGCTAGGACTTTCATCCAAAATTAAAGATAACAAAAAGTCCTTTTTCAAATATATAGGGAGGATGAAGAAAGGACCGGGAAATGTGGGGCCCCTGCAAGATCCTCTGGGCAATCTGGTGGTTGCGCCAGAGGAGAAAGCAGACCTCTTTAACCTATTCTTCACCTCTGTTTTCTTGGGCAGGGACTGGGACTTCCCCACCATGATGCAAGATGGACTTGAGGGGAACGCCTCCAGACCTCAGGTTGGGGAGGACCGGGTTAGAGAGCTTCTGGAGGGGCTGGACATGTTCAAATCAGCGGGTCCAGATGCTCTCCACCCCAGGGTGTTGAGGGAGCTAGCAGGGGTTATTGCAGGGCCCTTGGCACAGCTTTACAAACACTCGTGGTTCTTGGGCCAGGTGCCAGATGATTGGAAGGTAGCCAATGTGGTCCCCATCTTTAAAAAAGGGAGGAGGGAGGACCCAGGCAACTATAGGCCCGTCAGTCTTACCTCAGTCCTAGGGAAACTCTTTGAGAAGATCATCATGGAGCACATCTGCGATGGGCCGGCCTCAGAGATGATGCTCAAGGGCAACCAGCACAGTTTCATTAGGGGCAGGTCATGTCAGACCAACCTGATTGCCTTTTATGATCAGGTCACAAAAGC
>NW_017729007.1:3192984-3233389 GCF_001723915.1 Gavialis gangeticus | reverse complement strand
GGGGGTCGGACTTGAAGATCTATAAGGTCCCTTCTTACCCTACTTCTATGATTCTATGATTCAATGTAGATTCAGGGGTATTTACTGTGGAGCTATGTAGGTAGCTCTGCAGTAAAAGTCTCATGTAGGTGCACCCTGTATGGTCTAACTTAGACACCAGCTAATGAAAAGAGCCACCAGCAATTTCTGTTTCCCTGGATCCCACTTACCAGACAGAACATTGGCTCTAAGGTCCCTCCTGACTTTAGATCTTGTGGCAGCTGTCAAGTATGTGTCTGTCATCTTTACGAGGGTGGATCATTGAAACTATAGCAGCTCCCCCCTTTCCCCCTTTTCTTTCTTTCTTTTTTTTTTTTTACACACTAACAGGCTTTAACCTGAAAAGTTGAAGCAATAGAAGGCTACACTTTTATTCCAGAGATGTGGAGACCAGTCTCAGTTGATAATCTGCAAATGTTTATATCCCCTGAAATATATGGGATTTCTGTATATATGTATCAGACTAGAATTTGTCCCTGAATTTCTAAAGCAATAAATAAATGAAAGACATTACATGTTGTCTCACTTCACTTTTTTTCTCTTTTAGGAAGAAACTCCTGGTTTTAGTTGTTTGAGGGTAAATTTTCTTCATGAGACAAAAATAATGAAACAACAGTTAAAAAATACTCTGTGGTTCTAACTTAACAATGTTGCTGCAAAATGTTACCATTTTTGTATTATCTCTCTTTTAAAGTCAAGTCAGTGTTTTAAAAACCCATATTAATATTTGCAGTATATTTGACTTCACATGATCTCATTTTTGAAGGCTGTAGACTTTAGGATGTAAAAAAGAATAATATTAAATGCCTGCCTGCATTAAAGTCAGTTTGCAACATGTATTTTACTTCAGTTCTTTTATTGCTGCATTCTGCAGGTATCATGAGTAACTCTAGTAAACAGATCAGCAATAGAAAAGAAACTAAAGAGTGAGAAGGAACAGCAGCATAGCAAGTCTCTGTCTAAAAAGTATATAAGCTATCACATAGAAAGTGATAATGTATTAATTTACCCAGCTATAATTTTACGTGCTTTAAACTACCGTGTCTTAACCTTGTTGCCTTTCAACAGAAAAAAAATCCTTACTGATGTAAGTCATAATTGATCATAACAAGCAGGTATTATCTATAAATAACCTAATCAACATTCAGCAAGGGCTGCATAAATGAATCCTTCTACATACTGCACCTTATAATGAACCACTATGAGACTAATGACTTATTAGTGCCATGGGCAAAGAATGATTAATTAGTCAATTCAAAAGTGACTTTTTAAGGGTCTAATTGCTACCTTATCTAATTTCTGAAGGTTAGACAGAATTAATGTCATGTTGGCATATTAGAACTGATATAATAATATCTTTTGTTTACTAACAATATACTAAGAGCAGAGGGTAGTTCCAAAGAGTTTACTGTATGATGCAGATTTTGTGTATTTTGGTAAGAGTTGTCTAAATTATACTCAAAGCACCACACTGCATCTGGATGTCTTGGAGAAGTTTGCAAGTGAAAAACAGTCAACTTTGGAACAGATAGGGAATACAAAGCAGTAGATTTTTTCTACCACAATCCCCAGGCCATAATGTAATGTGTGCGGCTGTCCTGGAGCTTGAGATGAGATTTATTCACTACACTAGAAGCTGTTAAGATGCTTAGCTTTGTCTTGTCTCCACTTCATCTTGTCTCCCATCTTTCCTACAGTGCAGGCAAAGGTAAAATGGAAGAGCACACTCCGTCATAGCTAGTATTGGGGGATACGGAATAATACATTTGCCAATCAGAATTTGGCATTTGTTCAGAATTTTAACAGTTTTGCTTCTCTCCTTAAAGGGTTACATAAGTCAATTAAAAAAATCTTTAAAATATTTTAATTGAAATTGATTCAGATTTGACAAGACAAATGTATGAAAAATTTCCATTTTTGTTAAAATCAGCATGGAGTTTGATGCATTTATCTTTAGAAAAGGTACGTCAGTGCATTCTTCCCAGTAATGTCAGTGCAGAGACCAAGGCAATTGCATCTCAAATTAATACATCTAATTAACATCTGTGCCCTCTTTTAATGTAGGTCATTTGTTGGAAAAGTGCTGAAATCAGTGGACAAGCATGTGACAGGAAAATAAAAACAAATGACTTACAAAAAGTTTGCAGATGGACAGGATTGATCTGCAAATCCTTAAAAATAGGCTCGTTATAGAGACCCACTCAGCCCAGTCCTGAAGGCTTATCTTCTGTCACACCTGTCTGGATCTACAAGTTTAGCTGAGGTGTATGAAGCTGCAGCTGGCAGAACTGGAAAAGAGCCACTCTGCAGCACATTTCCATCAACAAGTCTAAAGGGAAATCTAAGCAGTAATTAATACTACTCCAAATAGAATTAACTCCCTATAACTCCATTGCTTCAGAGATAACAACAATACTTCACTCTTGCATAGCACTTTCATCAGTGGATTGCAAAGCACTTTACAAAGCAGTTAAGTTTAAATTAGCATTAAGTCCTCTACCTCTAAAAGGGTGTGTGTATGGGAGGGCAATGTGCAACTGATTTCAGGGACCCAATAGCACTCTGGAGTTAAGAGGGTGTTGAATGGAACGGCATCCCTTACTGGCTCATAGATCTTCTCTCCTTGAGACTTAAATGCCACATTGAATGGCACCTTCTTACAGCTACAAATGCTTCTCCCACAGTGGAGAATTTTCTGATAATTGAAAAAAAGAGTTTCCCTTCCTCCCCTGGGTTTATTCATGGGCTGAGAGCATTAGACTTCAAAAGAAGGCTGCCATATCTAATTCTCCAAAAGTGAACCTAAATTTCACCGATACCTTTCTCCCACCCAATTACTGACTCTTTTGTGTTCAGTACAAGTTTTAACCTAAGATTTCTATATCACCAGAAAATGATGTTTTATGGTTATTTTTTTTCTGTTCACATTGACTATTTCACATATTTCCCAGCACTACTTATGAGGCATTTTTAGTGCATGTTTTTCTTAAAGTAAAGGTCATTTTATGGGATTTTTCTTTTATTTTTCATGTTGCTGTACCTCTGGTTCCTTCAGACTGAAGGAAAATAGTACTTTGTACTACAGGTTTCCTCATTTTATGCTGTACATGCATTCCTGGAAAACAGCGTATAACTCAAATTCACGTAAAGGGAACCTACTTTACAATGTAACAAATAGAGATACATTCCAAGACCTCGACTGTACTGACCCCCCAACCCATTTCTCCCACTTTTACAAGACTATTTTGGTACTCACCAACAGCAGATGGTACATGCAAGCACAGGCTGGTGGTGAATGTTACCATAATGGGGACGGCAGCTACAGATACACGTGTCGCAGACAACAAGTGAGGAGCACAGATCCACACAGGAGACTATATTTTGTGTAGGTCACTCCCACAATGCACTGCACAAAGCAGCTGACTGCAGGCTTCCACCACATGGATTGCATAAAAGTGAATTTACCTCATATATAATGAATTTTTGGTAGGGTCATCACGTAAGGGTGAATTTGAACATACAGAACCCGCCTAAAGCAAGAGAAACCTGTATTACATAAACATTTGATTTCCTCCCAAACATTCCCATGAGGTAGGTCAATATTTTACACACAAGAAACAGGTAAAAAGAAGATGGTAAAAGGATCATCATGTGGTCCATAGCAGCTTTCTCAGTATTGCTAGAAATAATTGAGCTGCCCTGGTAGAGGATCAATGGTGGGAGAATTTCAGAATTTCCTCAGAGTAGGAAAAACAAGCAAAAAGTATGTCATGCATGAATCTCATGCCTGGATGGACCTAAATATAGAAGATAATAGAGTATCTAAATAAAATCCCCCCAAATCTTAGCACTGAGGCTACGCTAACATCCATGTGGTATTGTAATTCAAAGGAAGCATCTACTTCACATAACAGGACTATCTATAAATATAAATGCAGCCAGACTAAATCTCCATAATAAGGGATACATTTCACAAGTAATTAAAAAGGATTTGCTGTCCTTTGATAACCATATGGTTTTCAAAAATACATTTTCTAAATCATGACGTAAGTTGCTTTTATGTTTTTTTCCCTGAGTAAAACTCTAATTAGTAGGTAATAGACAGCTGTGCCATGGTTTGCATGTAAGTGAAGAGACAATAAAAATACCAGGGTTCATTAAAGTGATCAAAGAAAACTACATACTCCCCACTCCTTTTAATAACAGTTCTACAGCAAGCTAGAATGTTTTTTAAAAAGCCTGAACAGTCCTCACCATTAACGTAATAAGTGACTGTAATTACCTAAATCAAGAAAAGACAACTTATTTGCAATGAACTTTCTAAATTAAAATCAACGTTTGACTGCTAACACAATGAGCTTCAGCTCATGAAATGCTAATTATAATGAGGCAAAAACTATTACTTTAAGCAGTGCATGAACCCTTAGGACAATGACCTACCTTGGGCTTTGGGGAACTGCTCTTTGAATTACAGAAATCATCAGGCTAATTCTGATTAACATTTTTTCACTAAAAATGTGTTCAGTTTAAAACTTGGGGTTTAAATAGCTACTGAAACCAACTCCTGTTTGACTGCAAAGCATGATAGCAAGGATATCAGAGACCATTTTTATAAGCCACTACTACCATGATGTTAAAAATGGAAATTACAACTCTGCTAGCTTTTATCTAAAACCAAGTGAAAATTGCTAAGAAGCCCATATTATGCTGAATAGCCTATGTAACACACCTGTAGATGCAAAAATAGTCATGCGGAAAGAATATGTAAGTAAGGAGATATCTGAAATACTGAACATAATTAAAAGTTCAAAACTACCCACAGCCAGACCCATCCTAATAAAAGGTAGAGGTCAACATGTCTTTGAAATACAATCAGCTTCCATACTTTTCTCTTTGTCATGTGTGTCTTAAAAGGACTCGTTTGGCAGGAGTAAGATTTAAGCATGCTTATAGTGCTTAGCTGAATAATGATGGCTTGATGCACATGATTAGGTACCTTCTAAATCAAGGGCTAGGTACCTGATCTGGCTGCCAATGAAGTCATTGGTCTTTTTCCATTCGCTTAAGTCATAGTTAGATTAGGCCAAAATTGGCAGATTTGGGCCCAAAATGTTTTGAAGACTGATATGCAGTCACTCGGCTCTGTGGGTCAGACTTAGGCTATGGGATGTCTCACAAGCTGAATCCAGACCATAGGTCTTCTTGTGGGCCAGGCAACATAGCTCCAGATCCTGCTCTTGGCCTATTCTCTGTCACTGCCAGCAGTAAAGGGCTAGGGACAGAAGTTACACATAAACCAGTTTAAGTGATCAGAAACTGGTTTAAACCTGTAACCAAACAGAAGTTCAGTGCATATAAACCAGTTTCAAAATGGGTGAAACTGTTTTAAGATAAACGTGGTTGAATGTTGTATCAGACTTAACTGATTTAGGTTAAACTGGTTTATGAAACTTCTGTCCCAGACCCCTTCTTGGTTCAAGTTAAGCCAGTCCTCCAGCATCCCAGGATGCTTTGCAGCCCTGGGCTGGGATGTGCTGTCTGCCCAAGCAAAGCAGGGTTGGTCCCACCCCTCTGCTTTCTAGCTAGAGCAGTGAGAGTTGGCTGACAAGGGGACAGGTGTGGGGAACCCAGCTGGGGATGCAGCCTGGTCTCCCTGGTCGGGGTGGAGCAGCCCCTGCCAGACTTTTCCCTGTTGGAGTGGAGGAGGAAGGGGCGTGAGCCAGTAGGCTCATGCAGAGAGAGGGAGGTGGGGTTTAAACCCACTCCATGGCCCATGAGACTGTTGGGGGGCTGCCACCCTTCTGCCCCCCCACTTCCTGCTCCAGTGGACAGCAGGGGGTGTAGCCACACCCTGGGCAGTGTGAGGCACGGAAGCAGGGTTTAATCTCTTCTCCTCCCCCTCCCACTACCATGGGACCCCAGCATGGCCAGATGGCAGTGGGGAGGAGGGAAGGAGGAAGGAAGGAGGGAGGAGGTGGAAGAGGGGAGGCAGGGGGGTTTAATACCCCTCTCTCCTCCACTTCATCTCAGGCTGCTGCCCAGCCCTGCATCTGGCTGGAGCCCCTGCTGCCTGGGGACAAATTTGGCAAGCACTGCTTCCCCCTACTGGGGCCTGGCCATGTCCTCCTGCTCCTCCTGCCTCACCTCATCTTTCTTCCAGCCTTCTGGCACTGCCAATGGGAAAGGAGGGCTTGCCCTCCCCCACCTCCCTCCACAGCTTGTAGCCTGAGCCACTGAAGGCATGTGGCTGCATTTCCACAATCAAAAGTGAATGTCTTTTCACTTGCTTCTTGGATCAATCTATGCAGGTTAGACTAATCTGCAACGATTGAATCAATTAAGGCTTGGGCTTTTTGGATGTCTGCACTTAGCCAAGGAATTAAGAACATGGCTGCCAGAGCCATTGTGTCAGTGCCAGCAGCCAAGGAGTTAACATGCCCTTTGTGCTCAACATTCTTCTCTGCAGGTGTAGGAGCTACTATGTGGGAGTAGAGTGACAGGAGTTGAGTGGTGGCAGCATTAACTCCTTGGCTTCTGGACAAAACATCTCTTTCAGCCATGCTAAGAAGCCCTAAAGGCCAGATGACACATTTCTGTAGGATGGATCTAGCCTGTGGGATATAAGTTTGACATTCCTGGAGTAAAGGAAACAGTTGTGAAAATTTACAGTATTTTAAAGTAAAATTGTATAGTTATAACAACGAAAACATGCATTGTGGAAATAAGATGCATAATAATTATAGTTTGGTTATTACTTCATCAGAGGCAATGTTCCCTAAAAAGGCACTGACAATAATATCAAGTTAGTTGAACTTTTATTGGCCTTAATTTGGCTCCAAATATAAAAAAAGAATTTGTAATGAAACCTATGAAATGAGTCCATTTGTAATTTCTGAAGGAGTTTGATTTTTTTACATTTTATTAATATACAAAAGGAACAACTGAAGTCTATCAAGTCTATTAAAAAGTAGTAGGACCAGAAAATAAAGAAAAAGTCTATCTAGATTTATAAGGTCTAATCCAGTGAAAAGAATGCCATGTGGTTATCTTCACTTCTATGGCATTTGCAAGATTGAAATTCTAATCTTTACATATTATACCTCTGATAATGTATAAGTACATCTTTATCTATAGATAAAGTTCCTCTAATCCCTTTCATTAATTGGATATTCACTTTTCAGTTTAAATTGTGCTTTAGAAGGTATATTGATCTTAATTTTGCAACAATTTCAGACTACTCACTTTTGTGTTGACAGATCAGGCCCTTTGTGCAAAATCCATGTTTTCTGTAATGTCCCTGCCACAGATTCATCTGTATAGTCAGAAAGTGTCTTTAATTAATTTCTCTGATAGTTTGTGTGAATCCTTCTCACAATCATAGGGGAAACAAAACTACTCATGAGAATACAGTTGTAAAACCACAAAAATTGCCTTGGGACCATCAGAAATAGCTGTAGCTCCTTAAAATGCTTTCAGTTGTATTTATTGCCTGGATTCATTGTTTGCATTGTCTCTAATACTAGATTCTAACACATATACGTATCGGCCAGGTACTAAACTGGTATAAGTGATCAGAAACTGGTTTACACCCACAACCAAACAGAATTTCAGTTTAAAAATGGTTTAAAAATGGCAGAACCGAGACCTGGAATGATGTGGTCTCAGTCTTAACTGAACTTCTGTAGCAGATCCCCTATTGACTCAAGTTAGGTCACTGTCTGCCGGCATCCCAGGCTGCTTTGCAGCTCCCTGCTAACCCTGCCCCCACCCTTACAGGGAGGCATGCTAGCAGCCGGCCTGCACTTGGCTGCTTCAGCCAAGCACCTATCCAGCCTCACCTGCGTCCCTTCAGAGAGCTGAGTCAGCACAGCCCCTCTGCTCAGACCTACCTCCTACCTTTGGCCAGCTGTCAGCAGCAGGCAGGGGGCAGGTGGGTACAGAGAGTGTGTAGCTCAGTATTTTTCTATCTTTATACAGTGTTCCTAGGCAGGGGGAGGGCACTCCACAGAAGGAAGGATCGGGCCCCACAGAGCTCTGGTATATGACAGGCAATGGCAGCAGGCACTTGGCGTGATTGCAAGAATGAGTAGAGCTCCTCTCCTGCTGCTGCCAGCTGGGCTTCTGGGCGTGCCATGGTAACCTGCGTTGGGGCTCTCCTGGAAGCCTAGGGCTGGGCACAGGGGAGGATCTGTGGTGACAGGGTTGGGGGCATGCTTGTCCATGCCTGGGTATGCTTGTCCATGCATTCTTTGGCAGCCCAGGGAGCCCTAGGGGCACAGCAGGAGGTATGGAGCACCCCCAACCTGCAGGCCTTGGTCAATGCAGACAGCTTGCACAACCCCTGCCCCCCCACCAAAAGGTGTTATGTGTAGGTTAGACTGATTCTGCCTCAGGCTTTTTGAATGTCTGTACTTAGCCACAATTTTCATAGCGTATGTCTCCACCACAAAGAAAAGTGGGATTGTAGCACAGCTAGGCATATTAGAGCTAGCTTTAAACTTGCTAGTACGCGTAACAAGAGCAGTGGTGATTTGGCACATTTTGGCATGAGATAGCAATTTGAATATGCACCTAGAGCCCCTGGTAATTTTGTGCAGCCTGGCAATAACTGTTCATAACTGGTATTACTCATATCATTTCAAATAAACCTGGCACGGAGATGGTAACTATGTGACAATGACACTGTCAGTTTGGGAAGACGAGTAGAGATGAAAACAGTTGTTTCTTGGGGGAGTGAGAGAGGAAATGTGTTGCCTGGTGGTAGAGGCATATGTGAGGCTTTTGCTCAGAGGGGACTATATTCTTTTGTATCATGCTCTTATGCATCTTGTAGCCTTCATGTCCCCTGTTAACAACATTGTGGGAAGTAGAAGAGGCTGCATTTTCACTTATGTAGATCCAGTTGCTGGGAATCCCTCATAGCTGATGTAGGCTGGAGAGCAAGTTGTGGTGTGACTGGTTTTTATTTAGAGAGTAGATTTGGTCTGCCAAGACTTTGCACAGGACATCTAGAAAAAACCCAGCTTTACTGAATGTTACCCTAATGATACGAACCTCTCTGTTGCAAAATAATGTGGCTTACAGTGTAATGGGGCCATCCTTGCCTAATGGCTGCTTCCAAAACAGTTACTTGAGGCACTCACACACCTACGCACCTGCTAAAAAGATGCTATAAATATTCATTAGAGCTTTCTATCAGCAAGTGAGGCAACATCAAAGACTCACCATCATTCAGAGACATGCACAGAAATTAGGCCGTTGATTAAAAATAGCTCTTGATCAGATTAATAGCACTTTCAGAACACTATGAAGCATTTCTTTCCCTTTATACTTAATTCAAATATCTATGATAATATTTTGCTAATTTTAATGACAATTGTATCACATGGCTTTGAGGATGGCAGGATGCCTGGAAACTGTTTCAGTAAATTACATACCAAGATGATCTACTCTTTGGATGATCTCCAGGACAAAGGCCATGGTGTATAATTAAAAACAACTAACAATTAACTCCAATCAAACGTAACATGAAGGATAAGCATGATAAATTTATTTATATCCCTTATAAGTAGCCTTGTGAGCTTTTTCAATAAATCTATGCCAGTTAGATACTCCTTTGATTATTATTTAAAAGGTGTATTTAAAACTACTGGGACAGAAACACACATGGAGCACTTTCTTTACTTCAATATATTAGATCAATAAAAACAGTAATAGTAAAGCAGCTATTTAATTTCATCCTTTATACTTCATGCAACAAAATAGCAACATTGTGGGTGTGTTTACACATGCATATGTCGGCTTAAATTTACTGCACAGTAATTTACTGCACAGTAAGTGGCAACAGATTGGTGTCTACACATGCAGATGACTTGGCACTAAATTTAGTCCCAGGTCAGAGCAGCCTGCCATGTGCCCTGTGGCCACTGGGGGAGCTCTAGCTTCTGGGTACATGGCTGCCAGTCCTTGGGACTAACTTTAGTCCCAAGTTGAGGCCAGGAGAGATGGCCAGCCAGCAGTCCCGGGGCTGGGCTCAGGCTGGTTCTCTAGTGGCTGGCTGCGGAGACCCATCAGGGAGGCCCCTTGGGTTACTGTGCAGTAATACCTCTACACCTGTTTTAGTGTGTAGTACTAAACAGGCATAAACTTGATATCTGCATCATGCAAGGATCAAATTTACGCTCAAGTTGGCATAAGTCACCATATTTACTGTGCAGGATGGGCATGCATGTGTAGACATGCACTCATACTGGGCAGCAATTTTGGTTACCATGCAGTAAACACACACATGTGTGGCAGAAGGGCACCTCTGTTTCTCCCCAAAAACTCTGCTCTGTGACAATTTGGTTAAGATTGGGCCCTGCAGAGGGTACACACCTTACCCTATCTCTTTAGGTAACCTGAGCTGGATACATTCCTGAGGGAAGGGGGAAACCTGCTCCCTCTGCCTACGTGACTGGCATCACATACCTGGGTGAGGGGCTTGGATTCCCTGGGGAGCTAGGAACTGCCAGTCTGCCCAGCAACTAGTGATGCATTTCAAATTGGTTGGCTGAGAGCCAACAGGTGCTGGCCTCCATTGGACCAGGTAAATGAGGTCATAAGGGCTATATAAGTTAAGGACTGCCCAGGAGTAGGAGGCAGCAGTCACAAGGAAGACTTAGAGAGAGAGAAGAGCTGAATCATCTAAAACTTGCTCTCTCTCTCAAAACTCATGATCAAGGAACTGCCTGTCTTCAGAGGGAATCTCCACCAGCCTCTGGATGATACTTGTGAGTAAGCTACCCGAGATCTAACTAGATATATAGCTTGCAGTAACTCAGATGTGTCATAAAAGGCTACCCAGCCATGCCAGTTTGCTCTATGGGATTTCTCTGATATTGCTCTACCCTGTACCCTATTGCAACCCTACCCCTTGTAACCAATAAAGTTCTCCTTTGTACCTAGCATGGGAGACTTACTGGATGTCGGTCTAGATTATGCCTTGGGGTCCCCTTGGTTCGGCTGACTAAGGGAGACCACTACTTGTGCTTCTGACTGAGGGAAGCATCCCAAGTTCTTGAAGTGAATCAAGAACCCTTGAGGGCTACTAGGCCTGTGTTTCCCAGGGTGTGCAGAGCCAGAATCAAGCCGAGCCCTGGGTGGTGGCAGTGGAACCCACAGGCTAGTGGGTGTGCTCTAGGAAGGGGGTCGGCCAGATGTGAGTCGCCCCCAGGGAGGCACTCAGAGCCTGGAAGGTGATCAGATGCAGTGAGGTGAGTGGCTCAATGCAGGAGTGCCCCCTACTGGCCCGCCACAACATGTAGGTGTGCTCTGTAATGATCTATTTTAGAAATTTCATAAGAAAGTATCAAGAAGTCATATCTTAAGTAACTGTAATCATTTTTATGGGGAGAAGAGAGAGCAATTGACATATTAGGAGAAATATACAAAAATGTATAGTGACAAAGACTACTAAGACATTAAAATTGTATTTATGTTCAATCTGCTTTCTCCCCCTTTTTATACAAACCCACACACTATATACACAGGGAGTGTGTACACACATTCATTGCACCCGGTTTATGTTCACATGGCTCATTTTAAGCCATATGACAGTAGACTGGGAGTGGCATATACAGGCATTTGCCAGTCCCAGGATCTGTGCAGGGAAACCAGAGCAAGTAACTCAGGGTAAGAGGGAGTCACAGAGGACCAAGGGGACTAGCAGGCCTGCAGGGGGGTGTTGGGGACGGGCCCCAAGTCACGGTGGGCTGGGGTACAGATCTGATCAGGCGGGATTAGCGGTGAGGAGTTAGAGTGGATCAGGACACGTGCGGTTTCAAAACAAGGTGGTCTTTATTGGTTACTTATGCCCCAAGATGGTAAGGTGGCGTAGGCTGGTTCAATCTTAGGCTTGGTTACAATGGTTCGAGAAACAAGAACGCGAAATGATGAACGATGAAGAAACGTGGAAGATGCCGGGTCGGTAACGGTGGGGAAGAAACGTGAACTGGAATGTGGAGAATTAGTCGTAGTCAATGCCAGAACAAGGTTCAGTAACAGGTGATCGATACGAAGATGGGTGATAGTTTAGGCAGAAGTATGCCATGAGTCCACAGTAGCAGGGAGACCAGCGGAGCTCTGGCAGATGAACCAGGGCCCTAGGCCTGAAAGGCTCTCCTGAGAGACAGTCTCTGCAGTGGCAGTCTCTGCTCTCAGGTCAGGTCTGGTTTCCCCCGTGGGCGGAAACTTACAAGCCTTTTATATTAAACAGGTAGCCAATCAGGTAACCTTTTCTGTGGAAATTTCTAGTCAAATTATGTCATGCTTGGAGCAAGACTGGGCATGCGCATGGTAACAAGTCAGGTTACCTCATGGCAGAGCCATGATTGACAAGCCTGAGGTCGTACAGGGGGCACGTGCTGGGCATGCTTGTCAGCCCTCTGGGGATTTTCCATAGCTTGTCTGCACATGTCAGTGCTTAACCCTGTGTTAACCAGCACTGTTATCAAATTTGGTTCTGACACGGGGGTTGGCAGGTCTGGGAGGGAGGGGATTGGTAGGACCAGGGGCTAGCAAGTCCCTGGTAGGGGGTTGTTTAAGGGACTAAAGATAGCCTGGTCAGGATCAAGGGCATAGGAAGATGGCAGCCTCAAGTCTTGGGTGAATGTTTGGGCTTTCACAGCCCTAGGGTTGTACTCTGAATGTGTACAGATGCTCATTGGATTGAGCTAACTTGTTCCTGATATAAATTAGTTCACCTTCACAGGTGAACTAATTTAGATTAGACCCACCATTTCCCCCCAAATTAACCTCTCTGAATGTCTGCACTATTGGGCATTTAGATCAACCTAACCCTAGTTAGGTCAATCTAAATGTAACTTCTGTACATACATGGAAGGACCAAAAGAAAGATTTTACTTTCATGTACATTAAAATGTAAATCAGGAGTAATTCCACTGATTTGGATTGAGTTTCTTTGTATTTACAAAGTATTATATTCATGGTGTATAAATTGAAGTTTGAAGTCCAAATATTGACCATTAAGTTTCCACCTCATCTTATACACCTTAGCCAGGGCCCAGCCTGGCCAGCATGGAGCTTCTGGGCAAGACTGCTGCTGTCACTGCCACAGCTGCCAGGGTACTTGACTTCCCTGGCATCCAGCAGCTCCTTGTCTGCCTGCTAAAGTGCTTGGGCCATCAGGTAGGGAAGTGGAGGGGATTGGGGAGCTGCAGCGCAGAGCATGGGGCTGAGGCCGGCGAGAGCATAAAGCCGGTGCTCAGTGGGGTGGCAGGAGTGCGGAGCTGGGGTGGGCAGGGCATGGGTGCGGGGGAATATGTGGAGTGTGAAGGAAAGTGGAGGGGTGTGGAGACCTCCAACATACTTCCCCCATGGTGCACAGCTGCTGGCAGGCAGCGGGCACTTGTTGCCTGTGCAGGTACTGCTGCCTTATGGTACGTGGATCTGCTGGCACTCATGCATCACTGGTGGAAGCCATGCACACTGCAACTGGCTGCCTTCCCTGCCCCCAGCCTGTGCACGGCCTGCCTCTATCGTGCTGCTCGCAGGGTCTGTGGCTGTGGCCAGAGCCAGGTTTGGGGTCAGGGCTGGGGCCAGGGCTGGGGCCAGGGCCAAGGCAGTGAGGTCTTGAAGGGTTTGGTATAACTTGAACCCATATTTTTCATCCAAAAAATCAGGTCGATTTATACAGCAGATCTATGAAAATCCTAACTTTTAAATCAGAAAAATGGGGACAACTTATATACTGTGTCAATTTGTACACCACTAAATATGGTATATATCAAAGCAGATCTTGGTTCACTTGTATTTTATATCATTGACTTATAGAAAAGTAAGGATAAAAGAAACTTGAGGAGGTTATCTAGTTCAAATCCCTACTCAGGGCAGGATAATCCCCATCATTAACTTCACCTTTAATTATTATAAATAACTAAAACATGGGTATATCACTTACTAAGCATCACTCATTATCATTAATATATCAACATTTTCCTGTAGGTAACTCTATAAATAACTCCAACATATAAAAATATACCGAAGTCACAAATAACAAAGCACGTATATTTTACTTTCCTAATATTCATACATGGCAATCCTTTGAAAAGAGATGGGCCGACTGTGGGCCTTATGTATCATACTCAAAAACTAAGATGATTCTTTTATTAGCACGTTTAGCAATATTAATTGCACAAATAACACTAAATTGCTTTTAAAATACATGGAAGACATCTTCTATGCAATTAATTTTGCAAGGTCTATGTGTCATTTTGGAGGCAATCTTTTGGGAAATTGGTGGCTGTGAAGCAAAGCAAAAATGAAACGAATAATTAAAGATATTACGAAAGAGCTGCAAGCTCTGATTCAGTACTAATAGAAACTGATTTCCTTACAGTATGCAGTTAATCTCTCCTAAAACTTTACCACCACCTTAAGGGACCTGCCATCTAAATATTTCTAATGATCAGTCAATACTGCTAGTGTTGTCATCCATCATTTCAGAACAAGTACTGTTTAACACAGTAATCACATAAATCATGTTCCAAGGAATTATAATTCTTCTAGACACACCTCTTGATCTTTGGCAAGGTCATCATAGCTATGTGAGTTTCTGCTGCAAGACAACATATGTCAAAATATGAAGACAAATTAATTGATGAAATAAAAAAGGAGCAAGCATGAAAAAGTTAGAGTAAGCAATCTTACCTCTTTAACAAACAATAGATCAAAACCATATTTTTAAAAATTGAAGAGTCTGACAATTGTTGGTAATATTTAGTAGAACTAACATTTTGTTTCGTATATAGAGAAAACATAAGCACGTGTTTAGAACATTGCAGAAGAACTACTTATTGTTTTGACACAATACCCATAGAATGAGGTTTGGAAATTTTCAATCAAGATTGGAAGAAATATATACACTATGCTTAGAGACGTAGCTAAGTATCATTTACCCAGCTGGACAGGAATACATTAAAATAATCTAAAAAAGTACTTCTACTTGAAGAGTGCATGCCACTATTGTGTCTGACATGCTATGAGAAATACTACTAATTGATGCAAATCAGGGATATGATTTTACAACTTTTCTCATCACTTGAGATCAACTTAAATTTTGCCTGGAGAAGGACTCAATAATTAAACTTGTACCAGGTGGTCTAATCCTAGCCTCTGAAATAAAACTAAGGTGATAGGCTTCAGATGGTGAAGTATGGGTTACCCACAAAACTGTCTTGTATCCAGTTGCTGGGCACAGAAGTAATAGTGGATATATCTTGTCCCAGCGTGTACAACTTTTCTCTGGCTAGATCTGTGCTATTCCACTGCATGCTTGTATTTCCCTCTCCAGAGAGAGCTGTATAGTGCCCCTGGTAGACATGATGGCAGACAGCACCCTTAAAATAGATTCCATTGGGTACAAGAAACAGTTTTTAAGCTGTTTTCTGCTTTTACATGAATACATGAAAATTCTGATTACTGCTCTCTATTGGCAATTTTCACTAAATGTCCTTTGTCCTTCAAAAGATAGAAAACAAATCTAAATTATTTTTGATTGTGTCTTTTTTAAATTTCAGAGGAAAACAACAAAAATTATGGATAAATTACCTTTGAAGTAACATTATTATAAGCCAATTGCTAGAAAATGGCTTTTGTAAAACTGCAGCATAAAATAAATCATCCAAATACAATACAGTATAGAGGAGATATATATTTTTAAACTTCAGATGAAAAACTAACAATATAAAACATTGGGATGGGAGGCAATTAGCACATGATTTATGAAAAGATGCCACATGCAGGTGTACTACTTTCTTCCCATAATCTTGTATGAAAGAATGAAGCTACCTGTACCGTTCATGAGGAAAAAATATCAAGAGAGCTAAATGACACAAACAGTAAGTAAAATCTTTCATCTTGGAGAAAACCGACTGCAGTCAGTCATTTAAAGTCACCATTGTGTCTTGGGCAGAGATATGTTAACATAAAATAATAACATGGTGAGGCCTAACAGACTGTCTGATTATATAGTCCTAGGAATAGTCATTAAGGGAGGAGGCAGGGCAAAACTCAGGGGTACTAAGTGGAGTAGAGGAACTTCATGATATTTCTAGGCATAGCCAGTTCTCTTGGTTAATATTGGTGAAAAAATAAGCAATAAGCTATCAGGTATAAGTCAGATTTAGTTGAGTGCCAGTATTCACACATTAATGTAATAATCCTCATCTTTCCCTGTGACACAACTAAACATAGATATTACATTAAAGCGGGTTCTAGAAAAATATTGAAAGATGCTACTAGTAGTTGTGTTGGGATAATATCTTCAACTTGAGAAAAATCACTGACTTTATAATTTAGTTATATGGTTCACATGTTTAAGCTGCTTATTGTGAGATAACAGCGAATAAAAATACACATAAAACAAATATAGAAGCTAAAGCAGAATACTTCCGCTTCCAGTGAGAGGTGTTCTGTAGGGCTGTGCCAGGCTTCGGACAGAGCTTCGGATCCAGAGAAGATTCAGGTGCTTTGGCATCTGAAGCAGCGTGTCTGGGTCGAAGCGCTGGCCTCGTTAGGCTTCCCAAAGTGCTTCGGAGCTGCCTTGGAGATCTGGTCATTGGGTATAATGGGGAAACAATAAAATATCTATAACTTTGTTGATTTGTGTCTGATTTGGATGAAGTTTTCAGAGATGGTAGACTCTGCAGAGAGCATGAAGTCTGCCAAGGTTCAAAAAGATCGGTGTAGGGGTTTGGGGGGAACTGCACCCCAAATTCTCAAGTTTAACCAAGTTGCTGCTTATACCCAAAGTGGCTAATGATCATATTAAAGGCCAAAAAGGGGACTTCCCAGGAGTAAATGAGTGTGGCTACACATGCAATTAATGTGCATGAATAAACTCTGGAGCGTATTGCACTGGAGCTGATTGCTCCCAGGTGCTGTGTCTTCATGTGCACCTGGGACAATAGTATATTGAGAGAAGCCAGAGCATTCCTGGCTGGCATGAGGTTGGGGGTCAGCCTACCAGCCCAGGGCTGCTCCCTTTGGCTCAACATGCCTTGCAGGGGCTGGCTGGAGCATGAGGGTGCTTCAGTGTTGGGCTAGCCAGCAAGCAGTTCCCACACTGAAACACCCTTGTGCCTCAGCCAGCCGGGGCAGTGTCTACATGTGTGCTGCTGTGGAGTAAATTAGTTTTCTCCAGCCTAAGTAGGGGCACACGTATAGATGTGTGACATTTACTGCATAGTTAATTAGTTTACTGTGCAATTGACTATTTAACTGCACAGTAAGCATCTCAGCATTTACACATACACACCTATTAGGGCACATGAAACCAGTAAACTCCACAGAAGGGTAACACTTGTGTTACTACCAGGGTATTTACAAGTAGTACCCTGCTGCAGAAATTTTTTGTGCACAGCAGCACACATGTAGACACCGACCAGCTGGCTGGGGCATGAGGGTGCCCCACCCTCGTGCCCCAGCCAGCAACTCCACAGCACATTGAGCCCAGTAGGAGCAACCTTGGGTTTGCAGGATATGCTCTCCAGGTCCCCTGCCAGCTAGGGCTGCTTCAACCCAGCTCAATGTGCTATGGTCTGGGCACATGTGTAGATGCATGCTCCAGAGCTTCCTGGGAGCAATAAACTGTGGAGCAATAAGTTCCACAGGTTATTGCTTCTCCCTAATGGCATGGATAGATGCAATGAGACCCAGGATATTGCTGGTTGAGCTTGTGACTATTGAAGGGAAATATGAAACCTTAGTATACTGTCATCCCACTTTGTTATCTTCTACACCTTTTGCTGGATATAGGGGAGAGGATTCAAAAGTGATTTGAGACTTAAAGTTTCAACTGAGGAGGGCTTATCTCAAAATATTCATTATAGAGTGCAAGACCTGCAATCTGCATTGAAGTGAAATATGAAAAGTTAAATGAAAGGCTTATACAAGCATTTATATGATGTGAAGGCCTAGATACCAGGGGACTGAACTCTGACTAACAAGAAGCAGGACCGAAGGTAGAAAGCTGGGGCTCTGGTGGGCTCCAGAGACAGGTTTGTGACAGTTGCCTAGTATGTCTCTCTTACTCACATGTTGCAGTCTTTCTACAGTACGTGAGGGCAGTAGGTAGGAATGTTGTTATAACAACAATGGACCTGAAAATATGTGAGAAACAAGGTTTGTTTTGTAATATCTTTTACTGTATCGACTACATAGCTTGAAGAGATGTTAGACAAGCTTCTGTGCACAGTGCCATTCCTGATATCTGGGCAAGAAGCAGACACAGCCAAGCTAAATACCAGATAAAAGAAAAATTATTGATGCTGTCAAACGTTGCTTGGTATGTGAGAGACAGATATGGCCCTTCTCTAGCATAATATTAACTAAGTTTCAGTCTGCCATTTAAAATTTAACTCTTGTGTCTGTCATTTATTTGCTTAAATATCCTGATCAAATTAAAGATGTCTATAGTATATTATGCTTATTGGTTATTTTACTAGAAAACTAATTTGAATAACCTTCCTAATCAAACAGGAGGAAAAAGAATTGGACAGTTGATTTATAAATGAAATCAAGAGCTCCATACCTCTTTTAATGGACTTTCACAACATAAAGAGATTTCTTGGATGGAGGTATGAAAGATACATCTGAATGTGGCTTTGACTAGGCTATCTTAACATAGCCTATTTGGACTTTTTAACAATTCTTTATTAACATTAACGTTTTTTAAATGTAATGCATGGTCACAAGACTGCACTTTTACATCTTTTAAAAGTTTTCTGGTTGGGGTTAACAGATTTGGGCAACTGCGGTGCTGTGCGATGCTGTAGACAGTAGGGCAAATAATAATACCCTGGCATGCATTAATCGATACATCTCCAGGAAAACCAAGGAGGTGATTCTTCCACTCTACTCAGCACTGGTAAGACTGCAGCTGGAGCACTGTGTCCAGTGCCAGGCACCACACTTTAACAAGGATGTGGACAAGCTTGAGAGAGTCCAAAGAAGAGCCACCCATATGATCAGAGTCTTAAAAGGCAAGCCATGCAAGGAAAGGCTGAGGGATTTGGGGCTCTTCAGCCTGAGGAAAAGAAGGCTGAGAGGGGACCTGGTAGCAGCTTACTGCTATACTAGGGGAGGACATCAAGGGCTCAGTGAGCAACTGTTCATCAGGGCACCCGAGGAGAAAACCAGGAGTAATGGCCACAAACTCCCAGAAGACTGATTCAGACTCAATGTTAGGAAAAACTTCTTCACAGTCAGGGTGTCCAGACTGGAAAAAGCTCTCTCCAGAGGTGGTGCAATCACCTACTCTGGAAATCTTCAAGAGGAAACTGGACAATCACCTTGTTGGGGTCACCTGACCCCACTTATCTTTCCTGCTTGATGCAGGGGGCTGGATCTGATGATCTTTTGAGGTCCCTTCTGGCCTTACAGTCTATGAATTTATAAATATATGAGCTCTCAGCTTGACAGTAACACAGTAACTCACCTGCAGAAAAATACCACACCATTATTTTATATTAACATTATATTGAAATATTCAGAAGGACGCTCAAACAGTAGTAGAAGAAAAGCTTCTAAATGATAAAAGTGTGAGATGAGATATGAAATTATTGTTTTGTTTCTATTCTAACTTCAGGATAATGTCCTATTATTAGATCAATTTTTTTTCCTTGGTATCTAAAATACTTTGCAATCTGAGATTTTATTTACCCACTTACATTTTAGCCTTGATAATGCTACTCTTGGAAATCATTTTTTGCTATATACATGCATATATGAGAATCATATTCAATGAAAATATAGTTTTAAAACCTTAGGTTGTAAAATGATTTAGAATAATCCCAAAAGATATGGAACAATAGAACAGGAGTTATTCTTTTACTCAAATAAATCATACTTGAAATAGCCAAAATTCCACTTACATTCCATAGGTATTTTTGTCTACTTTAGGACTTCAGGATTTGGATTTAATGATAATAATAACATTAATATATTCTATTGCTCCCTACTTTCTTGTAAAGGTTACTCATGCTGGGTGGCACTTAGGTGAAAAATAACATTAAACTTAATGGGTTTTTTTGCACAATTAAATACAAATCAGCATAAAAGATGATATTCTTCATACAAAAACATGTAGTAATGTGATAAAACCTGTAGAATGTGGACTTCAGTTAAAAAAATATCAATCTCTATGGGCCAGATTTTCAGAAACAGTGAACCTCTGCCATTTTGAGCAGATTTTCGAAACAGCTCAGCTTTCATTAGACATCTAAAGGAAGTGGCCAAATTGTCAAAATGCCTAACCATCTATAATTCCAGTTCTTATAGCTCAGTTATAATACAGTTCTTATAAGTCAATTTGGTAATTGGGTGGTAGGGTGATGTGGGTGCTAAGGCACCCAGTTAACAGCCCAAGAGGTTGCAAGCTTGAGGCCACAGCAGAAGTGTCATGACATGGCTTGTCAGATTATAATAAAACCTGCAAATTCTGCTAAACACCTTGTCACAAGGACACAAAAGGAAGGAAGTTTGATAGCTCATTTCTCTAGGTTTTCCTTGCCATTAGATTAAGATTTAATTCCTAGAAAGTACTGTGTGGTTGCTGATGAGTATACCTGCATTAAAAGAAGACACAGGCAGGCATCTTCCTTCAATAGCAAGTCTTATGGTGATGGATGAGTGGTGACGGTGGCAAGTGCTAGTTATTACCAGAAGCCCCTAGTCAGGAACCTACATAGGGGGTGATAATTGTATGATGGTGATTTTGTACTCGTAACTGAGACAGTTGTGCAATCAGCAGCTACAACTCTGCCTCAGTAGGCATATTCATTCTGTTCACTGCAGAAGGAGGTGCTCTAAATACAGTCCCATTTCACCTGACTGGAAAACCATATCTAGTGGGATCACTATATCTGTGGTTCAAACAAAGAAATAAAGATTTCAACCTGGAATGTTGGCACCCTGGTGGACAACCCTAACCGTGACTGACCAGAGAGAAGCACAACACTTACAGCTGGAGAACTTGCACAGTTTGATATTGATATTGCTGCACTCAGTGGGCACAACCAGATAAGTGCACATGTGCTGTATGTGGCACTGCAGACCTGTCTGTAGCACTGCACACTACACAGGCCACACATGTTGGCATTCCCCATGCTTATAATTTGTAGTGTGGGGGTTTTTTTTGACACCAGGAGATCCCAGGGTCAAAAACATCAATGCCTGAAAAAAGCAGGGTGATGCATGTGGTGGCAGCATGCACCGCCCAAAACTAGAGCTTGGCAGGCTAGAGCCATACTCTGGCTGCCGGCCAGGTTCCCTGCTGCTGGATCACTGTGGCTGCAGCCCCTGGAGGTGCCCAGGACTTCAGGTAAGGCTGCTGGAATAGCCCAGGTGCTGGCCACCACCTCACCTACTGTGACGGCCAGAACCAGAGGGATTAATAAGCAATAAATATGTGCTTCTTGGAGGCATTTAGTATTTTGCCTAATAGGCAAAATTAGCTAATATAAAGCTTGTATGTTCATAACCTGCAGGTGTAACTTGTCTGTCATAAGTTTAACCAAAATGATAAAACTAACTGTTTGTGGAACTGACTGGGCCCCAAAGGCGAAGCTGTAGCTGCAAGATTAGCTGACCTAATGGTTTTTCCTTAGAGTTCAGCCTTGACAATAAAAACTGGATCCAAGTGCCTGGGACACCCAACACATTCCAGGAAAGCACGTCCCAAGACAGCATATTCAGAAAAACCTAAAAGGGTTGGGTTTAGTAATGTTAATTTCGAACCTAAAGATGCTGCATTGTAATTTGCTTATTGGATAAACCCGAGTCTGGGTAATAATCTTTTAAGATAATTTTTAACACCTTTCAATCCCACAGGGTAACAGCTATAGGGAAAGATTGTGAGTGGCTCTAAAGCCAACAGATTATCATAAGACTAAGTATAAAAAGTGTGTGCATCAGGTGACCAGTAGGAAGGAGAGAACAGAACAGTCATTGCTGTTCAAAGCCCAGGCTCCAGACTCCCGGTGTGAGTGAGGATCGGATCCTGATCAATGGACCTTCCCCGGTAATCCCTCTGACAGTGTCTATCGTGCATGCCTGATTTCGCTGGAATCACTTGGCGCGTACCTGGCATCGAGGGACTATTGGTAAGTTGCCAACCCATGTCTGGCTATCTGTTGTTTTGACCAGCTCAGTGGGCTGATACCCTCACAGTGTCCAGTTGGCCTGTGAAAGAATTGATTCATCTATCTGTTGTTATTATTTACCATTAGCTCTTTAATATTCCATTATCTACTTATCACATTTATCTTTCTGTTAACTGTTGTGTGTGTAAGCTATAATAAATTTGCCTTTGCTTCACTCCCAACTCTGCTTCCTTGATCCCGAATCAATCTGTCCAGTGGCTGATACAGTTGCAGCACCCAGTCAGCCTGCAACTAAACTGATACACTCACAGTGCCCAGCTGGCCTATGACACCTACTCCACCTGGGAAAATGTCTTGTGCACTAGAGTGTGCATGCCTGAGTGTTCCCTGGGGAAAACTAGCAGCGGCAGATTGTGCTGCTGCTATTTGTCCCTGGGGAAATGCATGTTACTACTCATGCGGATGAACTCAGTGAGATCAGACATGTAGGGGAGGGCCAGCTCACAGAGCACAGTAGTGGTTACACCTTTTTTTGGAAAGAAACCAAAAAGGACACTCACTTTAATGGTGCTGGTTTTCACTGTCAAAAGCAAGATTGTTGCTGAGATGCCAGAAGATTCTTACTCTGAGTTATGGAAAGGAACACTTGGAATGGAGGGTTGAGGAAAGTCAGTTCAAGTGGAATTCTTTTCCTGAGCAAGTGTTCAGACTGCAATCTCATCATCACAAACTTCTTATTCCACCAAAGCAACAAATCATGGATGCATTCCTGCTCAGAACCCTAGCATCTGATTCACTACGATATAATTCATGCCCAGGACCATTGCAACATCCATATCACCAGAGTTAAGACCAGCATAATCAACAAGCATTCCCTCTAAGCTGTGCAGTGTGCATGGCTGTGCAGGCACACTCATGCCGTGCTGCCAGGTGTGCCTGCGTGGCTGTGCATGCCGTGCAGCTTAGAGGGAATGCTGCAGGCAACTGCTGGATGGATCATCATTTGACAATTCTGTCATTTTAATTCATATCAGCCCCAAACAATATAAACAAGAGAAGAAACCAAAGAAGAGGTTCAATATTGAATAATTGAAAGGCCCTACTAAAATCAATCATCTCCAGCAGTTCCTCAGTGAGAAACTGTCTGACCTCCCTGATGATCTTGATGCCACTGATTGCTAGGTAAGTCTCAAGCAAGGCATCCATGGGGAAGAATTTCTAGATTTCTCCACAAAGAAGATCAGGAATGATTCAATGAGAATGTTAAGAAAATTCAAGCTCTCATTGACAGAAAAAGAAGAGCCTTCAAAGCTTGACAGAAATACATCAACTCCGAACAGAAGCAAGACATTTATCACCACATTAAAGCTGAGAGCAAGACAAAAATTTGAGAGCAAAAGAAGAACTGGTGGGAAGAGAAGCAAAAGAGATTCAAAAGTTTGCTGACAGCCAGGACATGCTTAGTTTCTTCAGTGCAACCAAAGGTATCTATGGGCCAAACACAAAAGGAACCATCCCTTTGAGGTCCAAGGTGGAACAGTGCTCTTTAAAAACAGCTCCCCCATCAATGCATGGTGGAAGGAACACTTTCAAGAGCTCCTAAACTGAGATTCTAATGTTGAAGACAATAACATCAAAGCTATTTCACAACACCACAATAAGGATTATCTTTCAGATTCACCAATTTATCAACAGATATTGAGATCCATTAAGTGGATGAAGAACAGCAAGGTATGGGGTCCTGATGGCATATCAGTTGAAATTTATAAGTAAGATGGAAAAACATTTTCTTACTGACTATAAATTATTATTATGAAAATCTGGAAACAGGAACAGATTCTAAATGACTTGAGAGAAGCTAGAATCATTACCAGATTCAAGAAAAGAGATAGTTCTGAATGCAGCAATTATCATGGTGTACTTTCCTATCCATACTTGAGAAAATCCTTACCTGCATGCTCCTCAATAGACTCACTTTCCTCTTTGAGGATATTCTACTCAAGTCCCAATGTGGTTTTAGACCACTCAGAGGTACAATACACATGATCTTTTTTGCTAGACAGCTGCAGGAGAAGTGCCATGAGCAACACAGAAATCATGGCCCTCATTGACCTATGGCCTTTGATACAACCAATAGAGATGCCCTATGGAAGATCCTGATGAGATCTAGATAAACACTAAATATTTTTTCCATCATAAGACTTCTTCATAATGACTTAACAGCAACTGTTCTAAGCAACTGTCCTAAGCAATGGCTTGGAAATAGACTCCTTCACTATTAGAACTGGAGTCAAGCAAGGATGTGTGATTGCACCAACACTCTTTTTTATTTATGTTGCAGTTATTCTGCATCTCATTGCTAATAGGCTTCCATCTGAAGTCAGCATCCATTATTGCATAGACAGGAATCTCTTTATCAATTCTCTATGTTCAAAATCCAAGATAACCAACACTGATCTTCACTATACTGACAATTGTTATGTGTGGCCACTCAATTGATGTCACTCTTGATTGCTTCCGGGAAGCATATGAAATGCCTGGACTCAGTATTAACTTCACAAAAAGCAAGATATTTTACCAACCCACCCTAAACCAATGAAATGCTTCTCCATACATTACAATTAGAGGGCAGTGTTTGGACAACGTGCAGCATTTCCCATACCTTGACAACTACCTTACTCAAAAAGCAAATATGGACAATGATTATTCAACACCACATAAAATCTGCCAGTGCTTCCTTTAGAGATGAGATCTCCAAAACCATGCCTTTGATGATCATGACTTCAGGACCCAAACCAAACTTCTCATTTACCAGGGCTGTCATCATCTCTAACATGTTGTATGAATGTGGAGCTTGGACAACACATTGGAAACACCTGAAGTTTGGAATGTTACCATCAGTGATGCCTTCAGAAAATCATCCATGTTAATTGTAAGGACAGATGAACAAATTCCAGCCTTCTGGTCAAACAAATACCACCGGCATCAAAGCCATGCTTATATGATACCAGCTCTGTTGGACAGGACATGTCATAAAGACATCTGACAACTAGTTCCCAAAACAGGTCCTCCCAACTCAACTCACCAATGGTCACTGTTCTAGAGGTGGGCAAAAGAAGAGATTCAAAGATTCCTTGAAGGCAAATCAGAAAAATTGTAATAGTAACATCAATACCTGGGAAACTCATTGAATCATTGTGCTGTGAAGTACGATAGGGCTTCAATCATTTTGAGCAAACTTACCTCACTATGGAGGCAGATACATAAGATAGACAAAGGAAAAAAGCTGTAGCCCAACATGTCCAGGATCTACTCTTTCCTCTTGGAACTATTTGAAACATCTGCAATTAAATATGCAGATCTAGGATAGGTCTCCTCAGTCATCTTCAGACTCTATGACTTCCCTACTTACTGGAAGACTGTCATTGTCATTTTGAGAGACTGCTGCTGCTGGCAGTTAAAAACTGTGGGAATATGATGAATGGAATGACTTTGAAAAGTCTTAATAAAATGCACAGCTTTTCACATTTGGGTGTTTTGTTGGAGGAATATGGCCAAGTAGTATCAATTAAATGGCTGAGTGTAGCTCTTGGTGGACTTTTATTCATATAAATGGTGGACGTTTTATTAATATAAAATGAATAATATTCTGAAACTGGATCTGTAGGGGTAAAGCATTTGCCTTTGGGAACCTCCTATAAAGTCAATGGGGTAAGCATAGTTGGAGGAAGTTGCTTGTAAAGAACTGTTTTTAAGCTTGGCACTTTTTGTAGGACTGGAAGGAATTTTCCACAAAGAACTGACATGGAAATTGAACTAATTTTGCAGTCTGAGGAAATATCCCCTACAGGAATGGAAGATGAGTGATTGAAGTCAAATCATGTCTGTGAGGAATGCTGCACTGTGAATATCAGTTCTGGGTATCTTTTATAGAGACAGGACTTCACTCTCTATGACAGGTAAACATACTATTATTTATTATTTGTCTGGTGTCAATCTCAATGTTGACAATACCCAGGAACAATGTTGATCATCATCTCTCACCTACAAGCACTAAGACCATTTTGAAATTAAAACAATATTGAATAAGAAATCATTTAATTTGTCTCAGTTTACATCAACCAACATATAGTCAAAGAACCATACTTTTCTGTGTGTAAAAATGTAAAATTATTATAATTAATTATCTTAAAACAACACAAATTAGAATGAATCGTTAATGGCTAACTGGCACTGTGTGAAGTAATTGAAAAGCAAGAAGTGGCCTTAAGACTGCAAATATAATTCAACGAATTAGTACTGAGATTCAGAGATTCTCATATTTTTCTTGCTGTCTCAAAGTCAGGCCTGAGAGGCGGTGGTAGAAAGTCTTTACTAGAGTCTATCAGGAAATATTCTCCTGCCTCAAGAAGATTTACAAGATTTCAATATTTTTTCCACTTCTGTATCAGAGAAATAATGACTGATTTGGGAATAGTCAATAGTCTGAGCAAGGAGTTAAGACCCTTAAGGAATGGAAGATCTTGGTTCAAGTTCCTGTTCTTTTTGATTCAGGTCAGGGATGAAAGCTGTGGTTTCCTACATTTAGTGTGAGTGCTCTATGCACAAGGCAATAGGTATTTTGGTTTTGACCAGAGATTACATCCTGGTCCTAAGATAATTTCCAGATACAAATTCTTACAAGTTCCAATGAAAATTCCCACCAATCTCTATTCATTACTATATCATAATTATTTAATGGCCTATATATAATGAATTTGGTGATCTCTGTCTAGACCTCTAGACCTCAAGAGTCAGGCATTAACATCACAGAAGAACTTCAGACAAATGGTATCCTTGTTGGCAGTGATGGAACAGGTGCTCAGGGGCTGAGGTTAGGAGATCAAAAGGCTTTCCTCATAGTCATCTCTCCATGTCAAGGTTGAGACTCACTGGAGCAGCAGTGCGAGGAAACCTGTGTTATTTCACTCATGTAGCTGTTTATACAATATATGAAAGGCTTTAACATCTGGGGTTTTTAATTCAGTACTGAACTGGCATTCAAGAAAACAAAACAAAACCTCTATATTTTAAGTGACTGATTGGGCGTGTTTACACATGCATGTACGCTGTCTTAAATTTACACAGGATTAGGCCGGTGTCTACATGTGCAGGCATTAAGGTGCATTAACAGGGTGTGCGGGCTGACTTGGGACTAAAGGTAGTCTCAAGTCAGTCCACACACACAGTGTTACTATGCAGTAGGAGTCTACACGTGCGTTACTGAGCAGTAACTAATTGGGCATAAATTTGATACCTGAATGATGCAGGTATCAAATTTACGCTCAAGTCAGTGTATGTTGCCATATTTACTGCACCGTATGGGTGTGCACATGTACATGCACACCTGTACTGCTAAGTAATTTTGGTTACTGCACAGTAAATGCACATGTGTAGACACACTCACTGATACCTAAGACTTTGGGGTTTTTTTGTTTTCCTGCTTTTTATACATTTCTTTAACCACATTCCTGGAGGTAGCAAAGAAAAATTCCCTTCACTTCGTGGTTGATGCCATAATACATGCACCATTTGAACAGGTTTGAACATAAAATGTTCTCCATTGCACTGTAACAGATAATACAGACAAGCAGGCTATTCATTTGACAAAAAAAAATTTGAAATGGTCTACTACATTTTAGCCATTTTGCATGTGGATTACATGATTTCCATAAAGTTTTGCAAAGTTTTTATACAATTTAAAACATTCTAATGATGATTACATCTATTTATACTAATTATATAATTATAGCAATTACACAAATAGATTGCAATACATAAAATGTACTGAAATCAACAACTGATTAATATATCTATAACAAAGTGAAATAAACATTGCTGTCATAAGTAAAACACAAAGAACAGTTAGGTGTTTATTTTAATGCCCATGCATATGGCATTTACATGTCCTGCACAGCAAAGGTGGACTTAAGCATATTTGTAAGTGTCTATACTAATAACATTTAATTACTTTGAGTATCTTTTTCAGTTATTGAAGAACAGATCCTCATTTGCTTTTTCTTACATACTCCTGTTATCTCATTTGCAATTTCATAGACATTAGGGGCTGGAAGGGACCTCATGAGATCATCGGGTCTTGCCCTCCCCCCCATAGGTGGGAAGTCAGCTGGGATCAAGTGACCCTAGCAAGAAATAAATCCAGTTGTTTTTGAAGGAGTCCAGAGTAGGTGCTTACACCACCTTTGGGGGGGAATTTATTCCAGTTCCTGGACACGCACTGTAAAGAACTTTTTTCTTATATCCAGTCTAAAACAGCCTTCTTGTAGCATATGGCCGTTAGACCTTGTTATCCTTGGGGGAGCTATGGTGAACAGATGTTCTCCCAGGTCCTGATGAACCCCTCTTATGAAGTTGTAGCCTACCACCAAGTCTCCCCTGAGCCTTCTTTTCAGACTGAAGAGTCCCAAATCCCTCAGCCTCTCCTTGTACGGCCTTCCCTCCAGGCCTTGGATCATATGAGTGGCTCTCATCTGGACTCTCTCAAGCTTCTCCACATCCTTCCTGAAGTGGGGGGGGGGGCAATACTGGATGTAGTACTCCAGCTGCGGTCTCACCAGGACTGAGTAAAGTGGGAGGATGACTTCCCTGGTTTTAATTGAGATGCATCAGTGGATGCACACCAGAGTTTGGTTAGCTTTGCCCGCCAATGCATCACATTGGTGGTCCATATTCATCTTGTGGTCAATCAAGATCCCCAAGTCCCTTTTGGTTGTGGTGCTAGTGAGCGTAGCACTGCCAAGCCTGTAAGTATGCTGAGGGTTCTTCCTACCAAGATGCAGCACCTTGCATTTCTCTGCATTGAAGGCCACCTGTTTTTGGTTGGCCCATCTTGAGAGTGCATGCAAGTTGGCCTGTATTCCCAGCCTGTCCTGCAGTGTGACCGCCCTCCTCCATAACTTGGTATTGTCTGCAGACTTGGCTAGCTCACATCTGACTCCTGAATCTAGATCATTAATGAAAATGTTAAAAAGTACTGGCCCGACTACCGAGCCCTGAGGGACTCCACTGGTAACCCTGCACCATGTTGATTTGCTCCTTTCAATTAGTACTCTTTGGGTTTGACCCCATAGCCAGGTGCCTAGCCATCAGGCAATATGATGATCAAGGCCACATGATGATCAAGGCCACAGTACCCCAGCTTAGCCGTGAGGACATGATGGGGAACTAGGCCAAAGGCCTTCTTGAGGTCCAGATAAATGATGTCCACATCATCTCCCTTGTCCAGGGCATATGTTAGTTGGTCATAGAAGGAGATGTGTTTGGTCAGGCAAGACCTGCCAGTAAAAGCCATGTTGGCTGGCAGTCAGAAATGTGCCTTCTGTTAGTCTGGCGCTGATGGATCCCTTGATAATTTTCTCCAGGATTTTTCCAGGGATGGACATCAGACTGTTTGGTCTATAGTTCCCCAGGTCATCCCTCCTGGCAGTGTGATCCTTGTGAGAGGGTGAAAAACTGATTCAAAGAAGTAATTTAGGAGATTGACCCTTTCTTGGGCTTCTGATCCTGTTGGATCTCTCAGGGGCCCAATACTGTCTTTTTTTTATTTCCTACTTCTGCCATAACTAAAAAAGGACTTTTTGTTGTCCTTGATCCCCCTAGCTAGCCTAAGTTTGGTTTGTGCCTTGGCTTTTCTCAACCGCTCTCTGCAATTTATTTTTGTTTTATTAAAAACCAGTTACAGTACAGAGGTGGGGATCTAGACAACTTCAAAATTAATATTACCTTCATCCAGCAAGGAACATCTCAGGAACATATATATACATTAGCTGCTGGTTTCAACCTGTAGCAGAAAAGACCTGTGGAGTTTTGTGGATTCCTCTTCACATACATCCCTTTACATAATAGACATGATAACACCGAAAGTGGGGTATTGTAGAGGGCTAAAAGTTACTAACTCATTTCCTCTCCCATAATTCTGTTCCTGACTTTTTCCAAAATCCTGTAGATAATCCTAATGATAATTACATGATACTTGTTTATGATCAAGATGAAAAAATGTCAGTTCAGTGTGAAGGGAGACAAAATGTTTTACCAATCAACTTCAAAATGATAAGATTGAATGAAAGTTTGCAGGCCAAGTTATATGTTAGAGTTTCAGCATAAACTAAGGTCTTTATTATAATTTTTAAAGGAGGAAATAAAAGTCATTAAGTGATATACTCCCTCTATGCCAAATCATTTAAACTTCTTCTTAAAGTTATCTTTGCTTTGTTACAATTTGAATCATTTTTAGAATCAAGCTTCTAGTATTTATTGCCTTTCTATGTTATATCATGTAGACAGACAAAAAAGATTGAAGTATTTGAGATAAGATTCTATATTTTTCTTTATTTTTGTAGTGATCTATATTAACATGTTCTTCTAAAGACAGATACAGTTAATTTTTAAAAGAGCAGTGGTACTTCTAATTAGGGCACTCAATGGCACTTGCTTGCAACATTTAACTCTAATCGACAACTTGTCAACATGATCTAACATTTCCTGCTTTCAAATGACTATAGAAGAAAGAAGTACTGACATTACTTAATGAAACTGCTAAAGGAGTCACGATTAGTTTATGTAGCTGAAGAAAAGACTCTAATGAACATACAGAATTTAAGGTTCCCCTTGAGTTCTTCACAGAATAGGAATGTGGTTATATACATGTAAGTAGGGAGAGTGGATTTTAACTTTTATTATTTCTATAGCATTTTTCTTATTTCTGTATAACAAATAAAATACTTGAAATGTATGTTAGACTGCACTTCTGATTATGCTGTTGACTTAGACTATAAGAACAAGAGGAAAAAGGAGAAACAGCAGAAGAAAGAAGAAGAGGAAAAAGGAGAAACAGCAGAAGAAGGATAATGTAACATGAATTATATGAATGTAAATTCTGCTGCTTATTGTTATTTATTGTTTGCATTCGTTTAGTATTTAACCAAAATCAGGATGCCAGTATGCTATGTAATATAGCAGAATGCAGCATTCTTTATCAGGCATGTGCTAAGAATAAAATGTAGAACTAGAGGAAAAAATAGTACATCTAAATTCTTGTTTGGGAGAAAAGAAAACGTTTCCCTCCTCCATTTTCTGAAAAGTTTATTGAGAAACAGAAATTATGATGAGATTGGAATTCAAAATAGGGGAGGAGTGGAACTATAAAGTAAGCAATTAAGAAAAGAAATAATCATCAGTTGTTTATTATCACAGTTGAAATAAATTATGTCTAAGAACTTTAAGGGGGCGTAGAGCACTGGTGACAATCTCTCACTGCAACAAACTATCAGAGTCAAGATAGAAGAGCATATTAGGGTAGATAATATAAACATAATCAAAACTAGAAAACAACAGAGTTAATTAAATCATCATCAGAGCCAGGTGAGTCACATAATAAGCTTTCAGTAACTTCTTTGGGAATGAATGAGAAATCATGTTTGATGGACATTATCAATTCTGGAAAAAAATTAATTGCACATTTAGAAGTATACATACTTTTATTGTATACTTAAAAATGATTGTTTTAGTTCTACCAAGGAAAATTCAATTTTAGTACCAAGAATTTCTTCCTGGGAACTTAAGTGGGTTGTTATAGGTCAAGGAATATTTTCTATCAAATTAAAAAAGAGGTCATGAGACCTTTCTATATTCAGCTTCATACTTGCTATATACCATGTGATGGTTAAGGGCTTGTCAGCATTAGAAAATAGTCCAGATAGCTATTCCACATCTGCAATTTCACAATTACTATTCCACCATTTCTCCCTGTGTGTGATATTTTTAGTTCATACCAAGATTGTCTTTGTGAACATGGGTTAGGACACTTTTCTGAAGGATACAAGTGTTCACACATGAGGAGTCTGTATTGAATACCTATTATATTTTCAGTTCACACTCTATGATAGTTTGCAGTAACTTCCTTGTGTAAACAAGCCCTAAAAAGTCACCACTCATGACTAATTCTGCTCTCAATTACACTGAACATTTCAGTTTTGGTTTAAAATTTATTTTTGAGAGTTTAAGAGGGGTTTAAGTAAGTGCACAGGTTTCATTCTAGCTGACTGAGCAGCTATACTTTAACTTTAGGCTAGGAGCAGACAGTCAAAGCCTGAGGCAGAATCATTCTAAGTTATGTGGTTTTCTATAAGCGGTGTAGTTTAGATCAGTAGCGAACAGAACACATATTTGCCCTCTGTTAGTGGACAAACCTTAGACTAGGTTCCATCGTTTGTAAATCAGTCTGTGTGTCCTGAATTTCTGGTCTGTTATGGGCATAGACCAGTTTTTGATCACTTATTCTGGTAAAAGTATTATGTCTGTATCTGGCCCTCTGTGACTATTATGTAACATTTACTTTAAGTTGATATGTCAGTGTCCAATTCAGCAACTATTTAAATATATGTTGAAATCCATACCTATTCAGCAGCACAATTAATTACACGTTGAAATTTAAGCAAACACTTAAATCCCTTTGGGTGCGTCCAGACAAGCGCAGACGTTATATCCAGGATATCCAGGGGTCGAAAACCCCCCCACAGAAACGAAGCAGTGCACGTCTGGGCAACACACCCTTGTAATGAAGAAAACACCAGACTCTGTGGTATGTGGCACTGCAAACATGTTTGTAGTGACACATACCACATGACTGCATTTATCTGGATGTGCCCTTTGAGGTCAATGGATGTGCCCTTTGAGGTCAATGAGGTAAGGATCAGAATAAAATTAACCAGACAAAAGTTTTTTACTGAATATGGATGAACTGCTTAACAGGGCTGTAAGTGAATTTGCTTGCTTTTTGTTTGCAAGAATATTTGTGTAATATGAAATCACTAGAGCCACAGACCCAGTATAAGAGAATTGTTTTAAAAAAATCATATAAGTGTTCATGAATGACTACAGTAGTATTTTTCCAGTTCTTTCAAGAAAAGTAATTTCCTTTCCACCTTGTCTCAACATCAGTTTTAATGAAAATGGTTGGCATATATAGCTCTCTCAGAGGAGTTGATGTGACAATGAAATAAGAAAGGTAGATTGCAAAATACTAATATATGTCTTTAGTTTTTTTTGGAAAAGTTTTCCTTGGCTGATATCAGCTAGCTTGAAAAATGATACCCAAGACTAGGGCATTTGGGGGACTCCCTCCCTTACTGTTGCTTTAATTACCATATTGAACTGGAAAACTATGCAGGGTAGTTGAACACTGCTCATGAGAAAAGAGTGGCTTCAGGGCATCAAGGAATGAGACTTTTTAGCACATGAATGAGACTTTCCATGGTTCATCAGCTGCAGACATTGATTTCTAAAGACCTGAGCCTGAGCTGTACAAATAAAATGTTCAAATTATAACAGAAGGAATAATAGTGTAGTTTCAAATCTGCGGCAACTATATAGTTTAAACAAATCTCAATAAAATATGTATTTTATACTTTTTTAACTGTTTATTTTACATCTTATATTCCCAGTGAAACAAAAAGAGCTACATAAAAACAAAGCAAAATAATGTAAAAGGATTACTCCTAGGATTAGGAAAAGTATGTGAAGTCTTTCCCATTTAAGTCAATGACTTGAATTCATCCTGATATGATAGCTATGAAAAGTCACTGCCTACTGGCAATTATGCAGTGCTGTCCTAATCTTATGAACTATGTGACAGGTGTGGGTAGATGTCTCATGGTTAAAGGTATCTCAGGTATCACAGCTGGAACAACTGCAAATTTAATGTCAGTTTGAACAGGAAAGGTAGATTACTGGACAAAGAAAATGAGCTACACTTTACTTTTTAATGGTGCTCTTTTCAAACTAGGGTTCAGGCACAGCAGTGTGGCTAAACATAAACTGCAGCTGCCTGTACTCTGTCTGTTTGATGGATAAACAGAAAGGTTCATTTGCCATTGTTGACAATCAAAGACCTTTCACCAGCACTGTATTCATTTAGGATGATATCCTGCCTTGCTTTGCTCTGAGAGGAGAGCATTGCCACATAACCACCGGATAGGGTTGGAGAGCCAGGAAGCTGCTCCTTCCCTATTCCCTTGGGATCCCTGGCAATCAGAAAGGTGCAGAAAAGTAGGCAGAAGCCAGGAACAGGCTCTGATTCCCGCTATTCATTAACTCTAAAGTTTCTGGAGACATTTCTCTGAAACCTCTCCTTGGGATGATGTGACTTCCTGAACACAGATCAGTGACAAAATGGCACAATCCAGCTCTCAGGTGATTGCCAAAGGTCACACAAAGAATCTGAAGAAGCAGCAGAGACTGTGTGTTTCCTCTCAAGGAAAATAGGTTAATTAATTGTTCTAATATTTTTCAAAATGTTAAATTTTCATAAATGTCAATGATTAGAGTCTGAATTTCTCATGTACTCCTGGCTGGGTTTTTTTTTTTTTTTTTGAAATAGGGGAATCTATCCTTTTTAACAGACAAATCTATACTGGAAGACAACAAGGCCATGTTCATATGACTGCCCTTCTAACCCTAGAACTCCTACCAAGGAAATAAGCTTGTCTGGTTACTCCCACTTCATGTGCACCAAAGTCCATCATTTAGGTGGCATAACTGGCTTGGGGGTATTTCTGAGCAGTTTGGAGTGGACTTGAGCAACTATCCAGTTATTTTGTAAAGCTCTTGGTAACAGGGATAAGAGGAAAGCCTGAGAGCAGCAGTAGGAGGGTATGGGTTCACTCTTATCTGTGCAAAATTGCTCCTGAGTTGTATGCATTGTGTAACTGCTGGGTTTTATCAAATGCTTGGTGTGGGGATGAGTGGCCAGGGTTTACATCTTCAGTGATGGTCCTGTAGTCTTCAAGGAAGCTCTATAGACAGGACCTAAAACAAGTTTGTATTGGATTGAGGTATGGGTAAAAGTACATTTACTACAAATAACTATGCTATATAAAAAGTGTAGTTATTTTCTTCTCACTCTATTTATAATGCTGAGGCATGGTGAGGGGTAATAAAGGGAAGAAAATCCCCTGCTCACCCTCTCCCACTCCTTGCCTTTCCCCATGGCATGTAAACAGGCAGTTAGCAGGGGGTGAACTGCACAGCCCAGGATGGGCTGTCTGTACCCTAGCAATACAAAGAAACCCCGTGAAGCTGCATGGCAGGGGTAAGACTCCCTTGGGATGGCTGATAGCTGATACTTGGATAACAAGCAGGCTGTTTGGCAGCCAGGAGAACTGGTGTGAGAATAATGACAGGCTGTTACCTACCAGGGGGAGGTGAGGAGGACATAGAAGCTACTGGATGCTGCAGACCTGAAGAAAGGGTGAGAGGAGCATGTGGTTCCCAGATTTTCTGTTGTTGTTTACTTTGCTGAACGTGTTTCAGTTGTCCACATGGAAGTCGTGGCAGGAGCATGGGGAAGGAGGAGCCCCACGCGACATTGGCGTGCAGAAAGCTATTTGCATATTTACAGTGTGAGTTGACTAAAGAGAGATTTTTTTTTTGAGTGAGGCAACACTGAACCTGGGGCCAATCTGTTTTCTGGTCTCAGACACAGAGTGAACTCAGACAATATACACACCTGTTCCCCTTAAAGGGGATGGTGCTGGAACTAATGACAGAATTACTGAAGGGAAATAAGCACCCCCTTTGACTGTAATATATTGAAAGGTGAATTGCCTCCATCTGTACTGATAAAGTTTAACATCAACTCATGGCAGGTGAGAAAACAGAGGCGGGGATCCCCTATGGGCCAAACCAGGTCAGGGAAACAATTCACTAGCACCCACCCCTGACCCTTCAACAAATTTATTGATTGATAACTTAACAAAAATCACATTAATCAACATTGCTCACAATATGAAAGATATTTTAAATGCTCAAGATACCTCTAAGGTAAAATTTGAATATTGGTACAGAATATTTAGAAAAGAAAAATAATTTAAGCCCAAATAGGCCAACTACTGAATTAAAGTGAGATTAATTGGTAAATTATTGTGAGCAGTTTGGTATGGTTACAAGCCAGGAGCCTCTAAGGATCTAGGGTAGAAAGGGTGATTTATGCTTAATCTTAAACTATTGAGCCAAAAGGCAAAACCTTTGTGAAATCTAATGGTAAGTGCTTGCTGGTTATATGAATTATATAACCTACTAACTATGAAACTATGAAACTATGAATTATATGATACCTGGATACTATGTTTTATAAGTAAACAAATCTATTTGTTAGAACTAATTATATCAGACACATGGCTAATTAGCATAATTAATCCAGCCCTTTAATTACCTCAAGGGGAAAGTTATTCTTGAATGCATAAGGTGAAAAATAGGAACCAGCCTCTTAGTGAAAGGTAATAAAACAGCATGGTGTAAGATGCTTTAGATTTAAGAATGGTTGATGGCATAGGACATTTTAGAGATAATATGGGAAATTGGGTGGAGATAGATCAGCAGTGGGCAATTATTTTGGGTGGAGGGCCGCTTTCTGAGTTTTGGCAAGCTATTGAGGGCTGCATGACAGGCAGCCCGGGGCAGATAAATATTAATTTTCTAAATTTTTTAGGGGCCCCATGGGCTGGATAGAAAGGCCTCGCAGGCTGCATCCAGCCCATGGGCCGCATTTTGCCCACCCCTGGGAAAGATAGTGCTGAAGCAGGAATACCAAACTCATTTGGCCTTGTGGGCTGGGTCTGGAACCAGCTCTGATGGTAAGACAGCTTCTGTGGTTAAGACTATCATTGCTCACTCTACCCTTGTCGAAATGAGTCCAACAGGGATTTGTACCTGGATTTTAGGTGGCAGGAAAAGTGACAGTACAACTGAAATGAGTCCCTAACAGGGATACATACTTAGGATTTCTGTGGTACAACATGTGATGGCAGTGTTAACTCACACCACTCTGTTAGGTTAGGGAAATCACATAGGTTGCTGCTGCTATCTTTCATTCTACTACCAAAATCTTGGCCCCTCCAGGAGCCCTGTGGGCTGGACAACACCTGGGCCAGATGTTTGACACCCCTGTGCTAAAATAAAGCGAGCTTTGTACACAAAAGGGTAAAAGTTTCATGGCCCATAATGAATATGACTACAGACTTATACTTCTTGCATCAAAATTAATTTATGCTACTGATCTATGACTTGGAAGTCTCTGACAACATGAAGGGTTGACCGAAGGAGAGGTCCCTATCTAAAATGTCTGCAGTCCCCAAATATTTAAATAGTATTGTACTGATGTTGCATTCTGTGTATTAGTGAAAATACCTTGTACGTCCCTAATGAAAGACAAGCCTGTTATTTATACGCCTACTTTCCTGGTATCATTGCAGTCAATTAAAGTTCTCTGTCATATAACAGTGGAGGCTGGTTGCCATAGCTGATCAAATACCTATCCAATTACCGTACCTCAGTGGTTCCCAAACAGTGGTTGCAGGTAGAAGGGATGCTTTCATTGTCTGCCATACATTTTAAATTGTTTTCCACAAGTGCTTATGCTCTGAATTGCAAAGAGGTGCCTAGAAGCTGCAATAGCAACTGGAAATAAAGGAAGTGGAATCTAGGACTAAAAAACAGTACAACTGTAGTAATAATAATCTCTCCACAAGGGCCAGAGCTGCCAGCAGAACAGTTTAATTTACTTTTTGCTGATTACCACTCCACCACATTAATTGCTACAGATGCAGTTGCAGGGGTGCTCCACTATTCTGATTGAGAGAAGGGAAAATCCATTCAAATGTGAGTGGGGAAAAGTAGTCACTTGCCTAATACTTCTTATTAAAATGTAGTTAAAATATGGAAACAATTTTAGGTCATCATTTGCCCTTGAATGAAAGCTTACTTTGTTTGAAGTTAATGATAAAACTTCCATTATCTTTGATTGGACACCAGTAATGTAACTAGAAGAGAGTGAGTGGGGCACCAGCCTCAGGTGCTGATTATCAAGGGGGTATCAGAATCCCCCCTGGAGTCTTTACCATGGTAGGGGCAGTCCTGCACTGCCTGATTATAGGACCTAGGCAGTGCAGACCCACACCCAGAAGTGTATCTAGGGGGTGGGGGCAGCCATGAATGAAAGGGTGCTTCCCCTGTGAAGGTTTCCACACAACATGCACAGCCCTGCACCCAGCTTCATATCTTAACTGGGGGGAGAGGGGGTGGAGGGGAACAGGGCTCCAGGAGCAGGGCATGGGGCTGCTGCCACTGGGATCTCTCTCTCCTCACTGCTCCTGCCTAACCCCTCTGCACAGAAAAAGCATCTGGTACTGTGGCTGCTGCCACTGCTGTTCCTCCTAGAGCTGCTGCTGCTGCCTTCCCTGTAGAGAGGGCCCAGGCAGGTAAGACTTCCCTCCTTCACCCTCTACGCTGGGTTCCTCCCCATCCTGGGTGCTGAATAAGCTTGCTATGCCTTGGTTGGACAATTGTAGTTATGCTACAAATATGCCATGCATGCTATGTATGCTATGTCTTGGTTAGACATTTGTCTTTTTATTTGTAGTTAGAGAACTACCCTGTTCTATCGATGGACTACTTGTTGGCACTGTTGAGTGAAGGTCAAAAATGTAGTAAGTGATGGATATGTCAGACATATAAACAGATGAGACTAGAAGGAGGTTACACTAAGCTGAGCTCTGAGTTTTGGGATAAATATCCATCAAACTTTCTACCGTGCCTACAAACCTCAAATCATTCATGAGGCTCTGCAGTGAAGATACAGGAATTTCTGCCATGATAGCTGCCCAGTTATGCAATGGCCTTTGACATTAGCAGCTGAGCAAGCTCCTGAGCACACCCATTCATCCCACTACATATCTATAAAATCTATCTATATCTATAAAAATATTGCAGATTACATTGAAAATTTTTGTTAATCATCACTGGTATACATCCAGAATGTTTATGTGTGCTTGTGCTGATATCAGTAGCCTCATGACCACTTGGGAAAAGCTCAGATTGATATTTTCCAAATATGGTGATCAGACCACAACATTTTATAAACATGGAAGTGGAATATTTCCTGAGCAAGCATGGGGTTTTCTTCAGATTATTTTTACTGACTTTGTAGCACCACAAGACCACAAGCCCAGCATTACTTAAGCCTCTCTCCATCTCTTGTCTTGAAGTTGAGATGAAAAGCAGTAGAGAAGCATTGCCCCATTGAGAACCATGACTCAGGTGGTCTCTTTTGCAGTGGAACAGCTATTTCACTGAGCTTGTCCTCCTCCTTCTGGGCCTACAGAAGGAGGGCAAACTCTTTTTGCTGACCAGAACCAGGCTCAAGAGGAGAGCTGGATAATGCCTATTTTGTGGCTTGGTGCCTAGACCACTGCATTGTGAACTCAGAGCAGTATAGATTCAAAGCCATGCTTGAATGAGGGAGGCCTAGAACGTGTCTCCTGTTTCCTAGGTAAGTATCCTAACCTCCAGCATAACAGGCTAAAACCTAGGAGTTCTTGCCTCCTTTTGTGTCTAGCATCTGCTTATTGCAGGTTTTTGCACAACCACAGTTTCAGGACTTTTGCTTCCTGAGGTATGTGCATATAGAGAGGCAGACCTGCCTGAACCGAATGCAGCCTGTCACAGGGCAGGGACCCAGGAGTGGCCGTGATCTCTCCTGGCGCCCCCTACTGTGCCAAGTTGGCAATCAAGCACCCTCGTTCTCGCCCGCCACGTCTTTGATGACCAAAGTATTATAAGGGAGGGTGCCTTTCCTTTACCCCTTGGACACGGTGCTCTTATTTATCCTAGCCCTTGTTCCGTGCAGGTCGATCTGGTGCACCCAGCCTTATGGGCTGTGCGTGGCTCCTACCACCCCTTATACCACGCCCCAAGCCTCTCAGATGTACCGGACATTGGTGAGTCAGTTATTAGTGCTCGCGCCCTCGCGGACGCTCTCCGGGCCTGTCTTCTCTTAGTGGCCCACACCGGGGCCCTTCTCCGTGCCCTTGCCCTCTCTGGGGCTTCCCTCTATGCGCTCGCTCTCTCTGGGGCTTCGTATTCCTATATGCCCTCCCCGGGGCTTAACACAAACACCTCCTGGGCTTCTCATCAG
This sequence comes from Gavialis gangeticus, assembly GCF_001723915.1. Classification (NCBI taxonomy): domain Eukaryota; kingdom Metazoa; phylum Chordata; order Crocodylia; family Gavialidae; genus Gavialis; species Gavialis gangeticus. The sequence goes on along the minus strand of NW_017729007.1, from coordinate 3,193,159 downwards.
TGCCCACTCTGGTGCTCCTCAGAATTGGGGCTCAGGTGGCTGAAGCCGTGCCTGGCCCCTAAATCCCCTTTTCAGGTCTACAATTTCTAAACAGCTCAGGTGGCCTCGGCCTTACCTGGCCCTCCAATGCACTGGGCCCCCTTCTTGGGGCTCTGGGGTCAGTGCACGCCTAGAT
>NW_017729007.1:3187748-3187984 GCF_001723915.1 Gavialis gangeticus | reverse complement strand
AAGCCGTGCCTGGCCCCTAAATCCCCTTTTCAGGTCTACAATTTCTAAACAGCTCAGGTGGCCTCGGCCTTACCTGGCCCTCCAATGCACTGGGCCCCCTTCTTGGGGCTCTGGGGTCAGTGCACGCCTAGATGCGGTGCCCTCTCTGGCACCGGCATCCCCACACCACTGCGGAGCCCCTAATGAGGCCTCCTCGAACCCCTACAGCCTCACCCGGTCCTCTGGTGTAATAACAA
>NW_017729007.1:3151674-3187737 GCF_001723915.1 Gavialis gangeticus | reverse complement strand
CACTTCAGTGTACTGCGACACACCTCCCCCCTTAAGTTTGTAACCCCCTAGGAGCAGAGCACGGGAGGGTCCTGCGACACAGCCTATTCTGCACGCTCATCGACACTGCATGTAGAACAGGATTGGAAACTGAGTGTAAGGGCCATTTGGGTGTGTAAAGTGAGATATGATTCTATCCTAGGATTTCTTCCCTTTTCCCCTGCCACTGTGTTAGGTGGGAAGCAGATGAGTAACATAGCAAGCAACTCAGCCTGAATTGTTCCTGTACAAAATACTACTTTGACCTACACTGATTTTATAACTGAAAACTAGAAAAGAATGTTACATATCTGTAAACCGAAAAACATTTATGCATTCAGAACGTGTGGATATCTTGAATGCTATAAAAAGAACCTAGGCAGAAAAGTTTCTTTGGGTGAATCTGATACCTTCTATTAGACCAACTTAAATAGTTGGAAAAATTTTTCTTGGCCAAAAAATGGAAACTGTACAACATGAAAGAGAAAGAAGCCAAGCTCAACAACAAAGAACCTTGTCTGCCTACGTCCTTAGACCAACATGGCTACAACCTACACCCTTATAAAAAGAACCTAAATGTCACTGACTTACTACATGTCACATAAATGTGATAGTACCATAAATACGAGGAAAAAAACCAAAGGAATAACACATTGGATCCATGTTTATTATGCAAATAGGGGGAAAATATTAGCATACGTTCCTTGCCTTATTAGCTTGGGACAAAGAGCACAAACTAAGGGCCTGATCCAAAACTTAATGTAGTCAATACAAAGAGTCCTATTTATTTTGAACTCACTGAAGGAAGAACAAATTAACCTTTCCATTTAACACATTTTAAGGCAGTGATGACAGTTTTTTTTTCAAAATAAAAATACATGAACAGAATTATCTGGGTTAAAAGTAAATCACAACCTGTGAGTTTCACAAACGGATGCTTCCAGCCCTTTAAAAGCTACAGATATATCTTCCTAAAGCTTTAAAAGCTCATGAAGCATCTTCCTAAATATTCTGTTAATAGGTCTGAAATGTTGTAATTTTACTTGTATATGTTTTCATTGTAATACTGCAGGCAACATAAATTAGTAATTTAGGACTGGTTCAGATTAAGCATATGCTATTTTGAGATTTTTTTAAGAAACAAAAATGTGTTTTCATGTCCTATAATTTGTATTCTAGACAAGTAAACTAATAAGTACTACATGCCCATCTGCCAAGATCAGATACCTTTATCTTGTTTTGGATCACAGTGTAAGAGGAAAATAATGATATCTTTCTACAGCAGAAAAGGAAGTGGCTGACAAAAGATAATAAATTGAAGTGGTATATCGATCCTTCAACAGTACTAATTAGGGGGTGAAAATGTAGTATCTACTTAGATGAAATAACAGAATAACATTTTTATCAGATACCAGCTTTCATAGTAAGTACAAATACAAGCAAGAAAGGCCTTTATACCAGTTCTTGTAACTGAGGGTCTTGCTATATATTAATTTTAGGTGGCTCCTGGAGCTTTTAAACCCTGGATCATATTACACATTAACACCTGAAATTAGTTTTAAGCACATTTAAGGTGGCTTAAATTTATGCTACTCCAGGGCAGGTTTATCTCTGATCCGTGTTACCCACCTGGTGTTTTATTAATGTGTAGCTACTCCCCAAGGATAAACCACCCAAGCTGCAGCCTCTAGCATCCTGTGATGCAGTGTCCCTTCTCCAACCCTGCTGTGTGGACAAACTTTGCATCTCCTGAACTCTAGTGCCCAGAGGGAGGTTTTGGAACTGAGCCAACTCACTCTCCCACTCCCCGGGGTGTGACCTTACCACCTCCTGGGTTGCAATTTTACAACCCCCTGGGGTGCAACATCATGCAAACAGCCTGCAGAGTACATGCCAGCAAGCCAGGTTGCAGGGAATGGATGGGCCCAGGTGTGGGGTGTAGGCCCCTGTCAGGCCCCTGCTCACCAGTCCTTAGTGGCAAATCATGGCTGTGCTGGTGGGGGACAGTCAGAGAAAATTTTTAGCCTTAAAGTGTGACTGCTTCAAACTCCAGCTAGCACTAACACTGATCAACAGTTGAGCAGCTCAGAGTGCAATGTGTAATAATGTCCTAAGTTTTTTATGTCATAGAATAAACTAAATATTAGGAGTATGCGAACAATTCAGATTGAACACAGAACTCACTTAAAGTCAACTTGGGTGCTGGAGTATATGGACAAATTTGCACTATCAGTGGTAGGACTGCACTTGTGCAAAGTCGAGATACAAAATCCATTAAAGAGTATGAAAAGTCAACTTTCTATGTCCAGATAGAACTGAAGTTAGCCTCACATGGTGGGTTGCAAAACCATGTGATTATGCTGTTTGCATCATCTATTGCTCATCACCTAGTTTTGTGTATGTTTTAAAAATAAAAAAGTTGGGTTTATACAATACTCTTTCTTCTCATAGAGAGATGAACAATTAATATTTGTACCCAACTTAGTGAAGTCCCTGCATCCTGGGTATTAAATAAATAATACTTCAACACCAAGGTTAATGTAGAGACAATGCTACAACACTGTGGCTATATAAACATAATTAAACATTAAATCTAGGCCACTGATGTATTCACAAAATAAGAATGCCTCTGTGGTTTGTATTTATCTGCAAAGGTTTTACTTTTATTTTTTATACTATTTTATTTTATCCTCTGGCTACTTTTATCATATTTAGTGTTGTTTTATTTAATCTATTTTATTCTAAAGCTGTGGAGCTCTCTAATGCTATATATGTAAACTGGGTTTATGAATCAATCAATTAAAGGCTTAGGTAACTAATGTGAAATTTACAGAGCCTGTTTGAAACACCCTCATTGACTTTTGTAAGAGTTATATCAGGCCCCTAATCTTCTATAAATTATGTACTTAAAGAGATTGCAATGTATAGTTTTACTGGGATTGTTACCAGAATTCAGATAAAATCTTTTTATAGGTATAATAATGAAAGCACAACATGATTTTACGGTGTTGTTAAACATATTTTAGTGTGAAATACACATCTTATAAATTATTTGAAGATTAATAGCTATGTCCATTTCATAACAGAAGCTTGACAGAGATGAACTGCTAAGCTTCATAAATGAACGGATATAATTTATCTAAGTTTGTGCTCTTCTCATGCTCAATATCTTAGGAATTTACACAATGAAGTGCAGAATAGGTCAAAGCCTAGTAAATCTGCAATGTAGTCTCTAAAGAAAGGACTACATCTTCCTGTCAAGGGGATCTGAAGGGAGATCATTGTAGAATTGCAGAGTACTGCCCACCACCATGCCTACAGAATCCAGTTTGAATCCTTTTTGGTTTGTAAGCAACTTGGGCTGCTATCGCTGCTTCTGGGAGGGCTGTTCAGAGCTGTTCTCTTATGCATATGGTAAGGATTCAAACAGCATCTAAATTCATTTATAGGTCTATTGTTATGCAACACGATGCTTAGTTTGTGTCAGAAAGCATAGACCTCATTCTTTAGTACATCTTTTCTTGACTTTGCATAGATATTTTAAATTAATTAATGTAATATTTTTTCTTTTAAAAATCCATAGCAAAAAAACTCATCCAAAAGCTCTGAACACTCTTCCACTGCATACTAATGTCAAAACCCTAAAAAGTCTCCAGAGAGTTTACCTCTTCCCAGGGAAAAAGTACAACCACTATACTACAGAGTCGGTTTGGTTTGTTCACTTCCTGGCCCCATGACCTTTCAACTCTTGGCTACCCAGAGGCCAGCTATAAAAGCAAGGTTGGAGGATGCCTTCCCCTTCTCTCTCCTTCTCCTCTGACCTGTTGGTTAGACATTCTTTTGGGAAAAAGTAGATGTGATTTTAAATTCCTCTAGGATAAGAAAGGCCTAAGACCCAGACCTCTCCCTTCCAGGAGAAAGCTCTAACTACTAGGATATTTGACAATGATATTTGGCCCTTACCACTTATGCGGTCACACTAATGATAGTGGATTGTGACTGAACAGATATGCCTAAGTTCCCAAGAGTTGAAACAGCTCAGACACACCTTTGTCATAGTATTGATTATCTCTGGGTTTTCTGATTTGCTCTGTGGCACCTATGGCTGTCCATTGACTGTACAGAAACCATAGACACTTCTAGTTCTTTTGGGAAGAGGTGCCGAGGCATTGGGAGACCTGAGTGTAAGTGCCTGAGAAACCAGTCTGAGACAGCACTAGGAACAGAACTCTATCACACTTTTTGTACCTAAATGGCAGTTTTCCAGTCAAGTAAGTGAAAGTCTTTGCACATACATATAGATTATGACACTACTACCCCTGCACAGTGAGGCTGTGCGAAATTTCTCTGGTAGTTTCGTTTTGATGCTGTTTCGACTCATTTTGAGCTTGAAACAGCGAAATCAAAATGAGAGAGAGAGCTTTGAAACAGCCTCGAAATGAAACGAGGCAAGTCGAAATGTTTCAAAATTTTCAAAATGCTTCAAGCTTTGAAGCTCATGCTGGGTTTCCTTGCAGGGAAACAGAAACTAAAGTAAGGAGAGGGAGGTGGGAAAGGGGGGAAGGAGTGGTCTCATTATTGACTGTGTAGCTGGCCAGTGACTGTCATCCTTTTCTGAAGTCTCTTCCAATCCCAGTGCTCTGGGGGAGGGATGGAAAAACTGCATAAAAGGCAGCATTGTTTGAACTGCCCTGCTTTCTGCCTTGGCGTCAGTTACTGAGCTGTGTGTTCCAGTTTTGCCTGTCAGCAGCTAGAGATTCAGGGACCCAGAACCCAGACTCCCCCTGCACCTGTCTCCTTGATAGCTGGCAAGCTTTGTGGCCTCAACAGGGTCTAGCATTCCTGCAGTTTTCATCCTGCTTTGCTTTAACACACATACAGTGTCACCCATGTCACGCATTTTGCTTGTCTGCAGCTTGAGGTGCAGTTTCCCCAAAACCCCTGCACCTATCTCCTTGAAACTTGGCAGACTTTGTGGCCTCAGCAGGGGCTAGCATGCCTGGAGGTTTGACACCACTGTATCTTAACACATACATGTGACATGAGTTTTGCTTTCAAGACTTTGAGGTGCAGTTTCTCTGAAACCCCTACATCTATCTCCTGGAAACTTGGCAGACTACATACCTTCTGAAGGGGATACCATTTCTGCTTCATCCAAATCAGAATAGAAATGACAAAGTTATAGGCTGTTTCAAGCTTCCTCATTATAGCCTATGAGCAAAACGTCGAAACAGCATCAAAATAACAGAACTGTTTTGATGAAATGATATGGAACAGCGGTTTTGAATCTAAATGAAATTTGAAATGAAACACTATTCCATCAAAATGCAAGTCGAAATGGAATGGTGCTGTTTTGCACAGCCCTACTGCATGGTAGACTGAGCATGTAGGCTAGGCTACCCAGGGAGGTATGTGGCTGTGTATGCATGTACCAGAGAGTAAGTCATGGAAAACCAAGAAAGAAAACCCTCCCATGCTTTTGCCACAGTTCAGGGTAATTAGGGAATTTGCCCAGGAAGCAAGAGACCCAGGCTTCAGGCCTTCCTCACTCAAAGTAGGTTTGACCCTGTACCTCTCTGTTTTCCTAGTCTAAACATTATGCCACAAGCTGGACATTAACTAGCAGCCTGTATAGTACTCCTTTTGAAGATGAGACACTGGATCTTGTATTTAATATTCATTGGATAAGATTGATAGTGGGAATTGCAATGGGAAATTTTGGCTCGACTAGGAGCAAGGCTCTAGGCTAGAGCCCAGGACTTGCTCCCTACAGAGCAGCAGCAATATTGCTGAACCACTCACCCTTTAGCTTGTTCTCTGGCACCTGGCTCCACCTACTCTCCCTCTTTTAGCTGCTTCAGAAGGACTACAGGAGAAAACGCTATATGGGTGTGTCTATATGTCATTAATGCACATCGATAAACTCTGGAGCTTTATTGCTCCTGGGAAGCTCCAAGGTACACAGTTTACACATGCACCTGGACTGCAGCATTTTGAGCTGGGTCGGAGCAGCCCCAGCTGGCAGAGGGTCCCGGGGGTTAACTAGGCAGATTAGGGCTGCTCCAACCAGGCTTTATGTGCTATGGAGGGGCTGGCTAGAGCATGAGGGTACTTCAGTTTAGGGCTATCTGGCAGGCAGGCCCTGCAGTAAAGCACCCTTGTGCCCCAGCCAGTTCTGTCAGCATCTACACATGTGCTGCTGCACACAGAAAAACTCAACAGCAGGGTAGTACTTGTATTTACAGGTATTACCCTGCTGCACAGTTTAGTAGTTTCCTGTGCATGTGTAGACACTGAGACCTTTACTGTAGGGCTAATTAGTCAGTTCCACAATAAACAGCTTATGTAGATATGCCTAATGATGCCTAATTTGTGGTCTGCTGGTTAGAGCACTGTACTGGAAGCTGCAGGTTCAAACCCCCTCTGGATAAGTGGGCTAAAATATAAAATGATCAACAACCTTCTCCTTCCCTCTCATTGGTTATGGTTTTTTGTCCAGTTATATTTTCATGACATTCATTTACGCATCTACAGTGGACATGAAGATTTAGCTGGGCACTTGCCCAGCCAATGTGCAGCTTCTTGGGCTGGGAGATTAGGATTTCTCAGCATGGCCCCCCTGACCACAGGGCTCAGGCTGGGAGATAAGGATCTCCCAGCCCCATGACTGTGGAGCTTGGGCTGGTAGATAAGGATCTCCCAGCCCCAGCTCCATGATTCCAAAGCTTGGCTGGAAGCTACCGCTTCTGGGGCAAGAGGACATAGTCCCCACCTGGTCTCTGGTGGTAGAGCCCACCTTGTCAACAGGCAGCTTTCAGGGGCAGGAAGCAATCTCCCACCCCCCACTGCCCAGCTGACCAGGAACACATTTGCTGCTGGTCAGGCATCTACACATGTGCTACTGCACAGTAAGCAATTGAGAGTAAAGTTGCTACATGTAAATAGATTTAAATAAATTTACTCATGATTAGAGCATGTAACTATATAATAAGCATCTGTACATGTAGGTGGTGATGCTTACTGCACGTAATTGGCTCTAATCTTGAGGAAAGCATCTCGTGTAGACATGCCCACTGTTATGAATTTCCTGATTTATAAACAGTACCTCATTATAAACATTTAAATCACTTTTGAAAACAAGACTTAGGCTTTTAAAGGTACATCTATACTCTGGTGGCCAAGTGACCTAGGTGGGAAATTTTCAAGCATTCCCTACCCACCCTTTTCTGCTTGGATGCCCCAAACCTGGAAATATGCCTGTGGAGCTGTTCCAGAGTCACCTCAAGCACCCTGAAAATGAGAACTCAGGAGTAGCTGCAGAAGGAGGCCCCAGAACAAATTCGGAGATGCCTTTCAGTTTTGACTGTGAGCTCAAGTGGGTGGACAGTATGCACTCAGGGATATCCTGCCTGGGGCACAGTGCTACTGCAGTGTTGACATGCCCTGTGTTACTCAGACCTTTTGAAAATTTTTCCTCTGATCATTATGATTTCTGCAAATGTCCTTGGTGAAAAACATGACTGCCACTATATACTCATCCACGCTGAAATACTGTCAATCCAAGGCTTTTTCTACCCATTGATAAAGTAAAATTGTGGGCTCCCAGGTTGTTCTGTTTTTTGTTGGTTTCACTACTTGAGTATTAATGTTTCTAGTATTCAAGTACAGTTGCTCAGACAGTGAAATCAATGCTGCAGTGTAACGCTCTACTTCAGATGTCAAATCCCAAACAGAAATTGATAGCCTTGCACTTAGGACCCCTGGGTACTAAAATTAAGCCTTTTTATTACTTGATACCTGTAGAAGCAGTAAAAGATGCATCACCAGCAAAATGTACAGACAATTCCAACAGCTAGAGTGAAAGAAAGAATCAGTTTGCTATAATGGTGAAATTTCATTTAGTATCATTTACTTAAAACATGATTCTAGATGGATATCATAATAATTCTACGCCCAAAAAGGTCTTGAAAGGTTAAAAGAATAAAAAGGCATATATATATATGCTGTATCAAATCCTGTGTTGACTTCCAATCTGGGCACTCTCTTTATAGGCAGTGGAAGTATGGGAGGTGTAAATTTGTAAAAAAAAAAAAAAAGAAATACGCATTTGTTTGTTTGTTAGTTTGTTTACCTAGAGTATTTATTTTATGGATCTGTGATTGAACATACAAAAAATAGAATAGAAAACCACAAGGTTACATTTGTTAATAGATTCATAGAAATTAAGGCCAGAATTTAAGTGATTATAGTAAACATCTAATCTCATTTTATTAATGCAGGTCATGGGACTTATTTAGACTAATTCTTACTATAAGTCCAGGAGATGTGACTGAATCAAAGAATATTTCTTCTAGAAAAACATTCAACCTTGATTTAAAAATTTACAGTGACTAGGAATCCACTGCAACCTTGTTAAGGTCTCATAATGGTGAATTGCTAGAGCTGGTTAGGAATTTTCCAGCAGAATACAAGGAAATGTGACTGGTTGCCTGTCAAGTCTCCTGCCTCATGGGTGACTTCAGAGCTGGGATTTGGGGGAGTATATTTACAGTGTAGTAGCAGAATGTTGTGTGTGCAATGTTCCACAGGACCCTTCACCAAAGTGCTCCAATTCCTTTTTCTAAACTCAGAAATATTCAGGTGAAGATATTTAGAGACTTCCCTGTGAATCTGCTCTTGATAATTTAGAACCAACTTGCTTTCACTGGCAAAGTACAGACAGTCAAAAAGTCCAAGGCTGAATCAATTCAATCTTTGCAGTTTAGTCTAAGCTGTACAGATTGAACCAATAAGCAAGTGAACAGACATTCACTTTTGATTCTGGAAATGCAGCCACATGCCTGCAGTAGCCAAGGGGGGAAGTCAGGTGGTGCTACAGCATGCCTCCCTGCTCTGCTGGAGCAGACAGTTGGGCCAAAGGTAGCCTCCCACCCTGCAAAGTGGGGCTTGCAGGACAGGTGCAAAGCATCCTGGGATGCTGGAGGATGGTGAAATAACTTGAATTGGGAGCAGATCTGGGATAGAAGTTAAATAAACTGATTTAATCTAAATCAGTTAAATCTGATACTACATCCATCCACACTTATCTTAAAGTGTTTTTGGCTTTTTTGAAAGCAGTTTATATGCACTGAACTTCTGTTGTGTTACAGATTTGAGCTGGTTTCTGATCACTTATACTGGGTTATGTATATTTTCTGTCCCTAGACAGTGTGGTAGTTTGGTTACCTGTCTGGCTACTGGCTTCTTGGTTGCTTGTCTACCACTTCACCTGGTAGTTTGCTGCAGTAGAGTGTCACACTCAGGATGCGTCCACACATGCAGTCATGTGTGCTTGTGCCACTCCTATTTGAGCTGCTGTACATTTGTGCCGGGGATTTGTGCCTCAGCACACATGCTTGAACATGCACTTTGGTGTAGGGCAAATTGTGCCACTTGGGGCAAACTGACCCTGCCCATCTCCTCCTGGATCTTCAGCAGTATAAAAAGCTGCCCTGGTGAGCAGCTCAGGGCTATTTGCTCTCAGGGGCTTCTGAGGCCCGGCAGGTTGACATATGGGGACACTGTGCCAGCTGGACTGCTGCAGCAGCCCTGACTTAGAGTGGACTCACCACCTTCTACCCACTGCACAAGTTTGGCAGTGGGGGCTGCTGCCTGGCTGTGACCTGCTGCCACCAATGCCAGCATCCTCCCTCTCGGGCCTACGGCTCCATGTCTGCATGCCTTCCAGACCTGGACAGGGACGGCATGGCTGCCTGAGCTATGGCATGGGCACTGCAGCAGAGCTGTCTGCACCTCTGGGCCAGCTGCCAGTGGGCTGTGATTGCACAGTTGGCCTTTGTGTGACACTACTGCCATGTGTACCCCTGCCCTGCCATATGGGCAGTAATCACCTGGAAGAAGTCCTCAGTGTGGTGTCCCACTTTGAACTGCCAAAGCATGTCCTCCTGGCCCCAAATGTCCAGGAGGTCAGCCACCTCGTTTGCCTCTAGCTGGGTCCCAGGTGCCAGCCCTGGATTGGCTCCTCTGCCTGGATCCTGCCACCTGCCTCCCTAGCAGAGATCCTAATGTTCCCTGTTTCAAAATTGCTAATAAAAAAAATCCCAAATTCACTCTTTAAAATACCCCCAAATTTGTGTTCTTCCATGATTATAACAAAATGCCACTATATATACAAGTCCGACCTGACCTGGCCTGCCCTGCCTCGCTAATGCATGGCTAGCAGGGCAGCCTGGGATGGGTCAGGTCTGTTTGGCATAGATGGCACCTGCATCAGGCAGTGCTACGCCCCACAGGGCTGTGCCTGCAGCTGGGCCCATGGCCCTAACAGCCCAGCTGGTGAAACTGGTTTAGGACGCCGCAACAGGCACGAGTGCACTCGTTTGGATGCTCCCTCAATGTTCAAAATTTGTACCTAATTTTCCATTTGAATTTATAGGCTTCCAGCCATTGGTTTCTTTATTAGACCTTTCTCTACTGGAAGAATATCTTCTACCGATGAAGGTACTTCTACATTATTATCAAGTCACCTCTCTCTCTTGCTTCTGATAAGTTAAACGTATCAAGCACTTTAATTGTATTAGTGTAGGGGACTTTTCCAGTTCTCCAGTTTTTGATATTCTGTTTAAACTGTGAAGACCAAAACTGAACACTGTATTCCAGGGTTGTGTCTTACCAATGCATTATACACAGAGGTAAAATTACCTCCTTTCTCTGACTCATTATTTACTAGTAAGGATTCCATATATAAAAAATTATGGCAATACCATATATACCATCTCTATTACTATATAAACATAAGGATGAATTTCTGGCTCCTCTGAAGTCAGTGAAAATATTCTATTCACCTCAATGTGTACAGGATTTCATTTTACAGTATTATATTATAAGAGATGATGAATTCACATGAATAGGAAGAAATACCACATACAAAGCCAGAGGTGAGAGCAGTGAATTGCTGAGAGATTGAGTATGGGTTTAATAATAAAACACATGGCAATGCTTCTGCGAGCTGTACTGCATGTAGGAGAACGGACAAGTTGCAGTGACATAACAGAGGTATCAAAGAAAAGTGAAGATATTTTTCCTTGAAAGTAAACATTTTAGGTATTCTAGTAGGGAAGTTATGAACCATTCCAACATAATCATAATGATAAACTTAGCACATGCCTCATCTAAATGAATAATACTAAAATGTAGAATGTAGATGCAACATACACAACCCTGACATGCAAACTGAAGTTGTGGACAGTGAAAACAATTTAGTTGTAAGCATAAATGGATATTTCTTATCGCAGCTGCCTACCTGCACATTTTAGGAGTAAGTATGTGTAAATTATATACATGTTATAAACATAAAGGGTCAAATCCAATTCCTCTTCTAAGAAAGAGTCACATATGCAGCTTTTACGTACCTAAATCACTAAATGGAATTGTAATCCAGCAAGAGCCACGAAGTCAAATGGAGAAACATAAGAAATTTTAAGCCAGAGTTTGAAGTGCTCCAGTGAGATGTTTATCTTCACTTACTCTCTGCTGTGATCCTAATTTGTTCTGGGAAGCTTTTAAATTCTGTGTAAGCTACTATATTATGTGTAAATTCTGTGCAAGGCTGGCAGAAAGACCAGAACTAGGTTTAAGAAGGGTTCACCTATCTTTTGGCTCAATAGCCTAGTGGTTAGTTCACTTACATTGGGAGTGGGAAACCTAGGCTTTAAGCTGTCCTCAGGCAGAAAGAGTTTGAACCTGCATCTCTAATTTCCTAGGTCATGACCATGACCTGGCCATGGGCTAGACAAAAGTCTTGTCTAACCCCCTACACACAACACACACATGTTATCCCCCTTTTGAATCTGGTCCACTGGAGAGACCACAAGGGAAAGAGCAATAGGGCCAGAAGTAGAGCATGCAAGAAGGTGTGTGACTCCATACCCCAAGCACCCGGGCTCTGGTTCCTGGTTCCAATGCTATTTCTAGGTTTTATCCAATGACCCTTCAGTACAAAATGTGGGAACACAATTGGGAGCACAGCCTGAGAGCTGGCACTCAGGTAGAATTAAAAACTCTACAGTACAGATTACGGTCATCCTCAGAAGTGCTGCGTTGCCAGTCTGGGGGAGGCGAAGGAGTGTAGACTTCTTTGTAATGAACAGCTGGTATAGTGAAAAGACTGAAGAACTACCATACAGAATTAATGATAGATCAACTGGAATTTGATTTCTTGTGGTTTATTTATGTATTTGATTAAAGAGAGAGGGGATGCTGGTTCTCAGCTAGAGCACAGGTAGCTGGAAAGTGAGGTCTCAAAGGTACAGAGTACAAATACAAGGAGGAAAGAATCCTGTTCTTGTAAAACTTCACTGTTTTGCACTAAATCAAACCTGGACCTAGTGACAAACTGAATAAAAGTAATTCAAAACTTTCCACATGAAAACCGTAAGTTTCTTTTATTACACATAGCCTGCATAAAATACATCATTATATGATGAGTCTGAACACTTACGAGTCATTCAGAGTGGTGACCCATGAATATCTTGAAAATGCCAGCAAAGCTTTTACTGCTTTAAGCAAATTGAAAAAATTTCCCTCTTTCATAGCCCTGCAGCTATTCACACAGTTTAGTTATAAAACATTTGCTTTTACTGCTGTTTGGATGTTTATTCTTCCTGCATGGTAGAACTGGTTATGATTTTGGGGAACAAAATTATAAAAACCTATTAAATTGTTTTAAGTGCTGAGGAAATTGTATCTACTTTACAAAGATAACTTATGATAAAATACTTGCTCAAATGGACCCACTCCTGAGCTACTGAATTCAGTCAGTTTCAGGCATGGATCGTTATCATTCATCTTGTATATACGTCTAGGTTTATAAGAAAGTAAGATTGGTAAAACATGGCAAAGAATTCCTTTCCACTGATATTGTATAATATTTAAATTTGTTGTATCTGCAAGGAGCCTTTTTTCCTCTTTATCCTCTGTCCCAGAGAATACATGGACTGTGACATTCTGGGAAGGGATGGCAAAGAAGAGAAGTACATGTAACTGTTTCTTATTTCTCCGCTGTTATGTAAGTCGCCAGAACCATTCTTCTCTTTCTCTTCCCTCCCCTGCCTCACCTCCACCTCCTTCCCCTGCCATCACTAGGAGACTTTTCTCTCTCCAAACTGGGAAACCCATCAGTTAGTTCAGTGATCCTTGCCATTAGGATCCTACTTGCTGGTTCAGTTAAAACCAGGAGGAACTGGAATTGTTCTTGCTGTCAGTGCTTTGTTCCCTGTGTTTAGCAGTGACTATCCTCTACTCAGTCCAGTAATATACCCAGTTTTCCATAAGCTTTAGGTACAGAGAATAAAAAGGGTAGAATCCTGAAATGAGCTGGACACCAAGTAGAATATTTGTGCCCCCATAATGATCCCTCCAGCCCTCCTTAATATATGTTTTATTTCTTATCCTCCCACCACAAAGACCGGTAGATCCTGGCAAAAAAAAAGGGGCAGTTATGGAACAGGCTCTTAGTAAGGAATGCAAGCACTTACTAAGACTTCACCAAATAAAAAGGAGTAATTATGGTGACCAATTGGAACATATTTTGTCTTCTTGATATTCTAATTGTCTAAATACTATCTGAAGGTGTAAGTTGCAGAAATCAAAAAAGCAGACACTGTTTATTACTTTTTTTAAAACAACTGTGAAATTCCAAGTCTGACACTCTACTGAGTTCAGCTGTGCATCTATCACCTCCAATCATTTCTTAGATGATTGATTTTCTAATTCCTTTAGATATGAACACTGAATATCTTTCTCCTTAACTGAATTTCTGAACACTTACTAAATACAAAGAGACAACCATAATTATTCTATTTATTACAACTTCAAGCTTTACCTGAAATAAGGCACAACATTATAATGTTTACATAGTAACTCCCATGATCTGGAAGGGAGAATTATGTTTCCTGGTCCAGAAAAATGTGGAGAAGGCTAGGGTGAAGAAAGGCCAGGAAGGAATAGATTTTAAATAGCATTATAAACCATTATTTAAGGACTTATTTCAGGCTGGCATTTCAGTTAACGTTTTTTATTCATTGTGATCTGCTACTAAAGTTTTTAAGAGGGACAGTTGGACTGCTAGAAAACTTCCTAAAAGATAAATTCACAGACTGTGTGTGAAAAGGAGAGCTATGTTTTGAAAAGAGCTATACTAAGGGATGAAATAATTCTGGTAAAGGTGTATCTAATACTAGTATTAAGAACCCAAAGATTCGCTATGTATAACAGGACTCTGATTCAAAGAAAATTCAGCATTTTACTGAAAGCATGGGTTTTTAGTCAGAGAGGCCTACCTTTACCCCTGTAAATACCATTGGTTAATGGAACTTAAGTACATGCTTCAAGTTAAGCCTATAGTTAAGTGCATTGCTAGATGCTTTCTAAAGTCTACCCTATGCTTACTTTAAACTTTTACTCTCTTCTGGGTGTGTCTACATGACACACTAACTGTGCAGTAGCCTAATAACAGTGTACAGTAGTGTGCTGGACAAAACCCGTGCTAATATGCTACTGCGCAGTAGTATTAGGACACTGCACAGTTAGCATCTATAAAAACCTGTGCACCAGTGCTACTGCACAGTAGCACCAGCTACTGTGCATTGATTTAGTACTTGGTTTTCCAGGTGCTAAACTTAATGCACAGGTACTACGGCACATTAATGAACATCTAGACACACCTACTGAGTTCTTATTCAGTGAATAAAAGTGATTTGACTATCTGTCTCTTGAATAGATACTAGACTTACATGTCCTTCTTTATAGCCTTGGTCAAAAAAAAAGGCTGCTTCCAGTCCAAACAGTTGTATCTTTAAGTTATACCATACATTAGGAGCCATGGGTAAGCACATCACTAAGTGGTGTGTCTTGGATGTATTGCTCAGGTAGACTCCATGATTGTGAAGATCTGGAAAGGCTGTCCCAAACAAATAGGAATAAAGACAAGATGCAAGGAGGTGCTTCAATTAACATAACTCATTTGGAAACAGTTTGGCAATAACTTATGTAGTGAGGATCGTGTTTCTACCTAATCATTTTTGACCATTGGAAGGTTGACTAAGGCCTATCACCTTTTGTCCCTGCCCACTACTAGCACTCAACCTTCCTGTCCTCTGAGGGAACTTTAGGAGGACTACCCTGGAAGAATGAGATGGTTGCATACCTACTGAATTCAAAAATCTCATGAAAAACTGCATAGTTTACAAAAATAACTGTGATTCCAAAACATTGGCACCCACCCAATATCTTGCAGAAAAACATAAATGGTCACTCTCTTACAATTTCATCCATAGTTCTCTTATCTAGTTCATTACTAGAATCTGACAAACTAAAGCAGTTAAACAATTTCTTCCTCTTCCATGTTGCAGTTCAATATTACCATAAAATCAAAGCAGTCAATTGCCAAAACATCACACCCTATCATAACTCAGGGCAGCATGAAAAAACTGCAGTTTCCAGCAACTAGCTACACTCTTTCAAGCATGCACTATAGTAGTATGCTGTAGCACTCTGTGGATGCATCTACATGTGCACTTTAAAGTGCAGTAGCTTATATTACTATGTTGCATAAAAAATCCATGCTATTACACTAATGCACAGTAAAATAGGCTAGTGCACATTAAGTGTCATCTAAAAAGCTTGCGCTTTGCTACTGCATATTAGGGCAGCCTAATGCACATTTATTTAGTACTTAACATTGGAATAACTAAATGTAATGCACATTAGGAAAACCACATTAAAGCACATGTAGACATGCCCAGTGGGTGCATCTACACATGTAATTAGTATGTAGCAATAAACTCTGGCACTGTTTGCACCAGAGCTTATTGCTCCAAGGCACAGTATTTACATGTGTACCTGGGACCACAGCATATAGATCCAGGGCAGAGCAGTCCAGGGCTGCTCTGCCCTGGCTCAACATGCTGCAGAGGGGCTGGCTGGGACACGAGGGTGTCACAGTATGGGGCTAGCCTACAGGCAGCACCTGCACTGTAGCCCTCTTGTGCCTCTGCCAGCCCCAGTCTACACATGTATTGTGGCAGTGTAAATTACTACATTGTAGGATTCATAGATGTTGGGGTTGGAAGGGATCTCAGTAGGTCATCGAGTCTGACCCCCTGCCCTGGGCAGGAAAGAGGGCTGGGATCAGACAACCTCAGCTAGGTGCTTGTCCAGTCTCCTCTTGAAGACCCCACAAGGTAGAGGACAGCACCACCTCCCTTGGATGCCCATTCTAGATTCTGGCAACCCTTACTGTGAAGAAGTCATTTCTAATGTCCAACCTAAATCTGCTCTCCGTCAATTTGTGGCCATTGTTCCTAGTTACTCCAGGGGGTGCCCTAGTAAATAGAGCATCTCCTATTCCCTGCTGCCCCCCTCCACCCTTGCCACAATGAATTTATAGGCAGCCACAAGATCACCTCTCAGCCTTCTCTTGCAAAGCCTGAAGAGAGCTAGGTCCCTCAGTTTCTCCTCATAGGGCTTTTCCTGCAGGCCTCTGACCACAAAAGTGGCCCTCCTCTGGACCTTCTCAAGATTCTCCACATCCCTCTTGAAGTGTGGTGCCCAAAACTGGATGCAGTACTACAACTGTGGCCTGACCAGTGCCGCATAGAGGGGAAGCATCACCTCCCTGGACCTGTTTGTCATGCATCTGCTGATGCATGATAAAGTGCGGTTAGCCTTGTTGATCACTTTGTCACCTTGACAACTCATGTTCATCTTGGAGTCAAATATGACTCCAAGATTCCTTTCCACCCAGCCTGTACATGTGTTGGTGGTTCTCTTTGCCCAGGTGTAGTACTTTGCACTTGTCTTTGTTGAACTGCATCCTATTTTGTCCTGCCCATTTTTCCAAACTGTCCAGATCCTGCTGGATCCATTCCCTACCCTCTGGTGTGTTAACTTTGCCCCATAATTTGGTATAATCTGTGAACTTGGACAGGGTGCTCTCCACAGCCTCGTCCAAGTCACTAATGAAGACATTGAATAGCACCAGCCCAAGGACTGAGTCTTGCAGGACTCCACTGCCCACATCTTTCCAGTCCTCCTGGAAAAGGGCCAATGTTCAAGCCCTTGAGTGTCTCCTTCTGTGTTAGCCTTTCTGAAGTCTAGCACTCAGCCCTGCTGGTTAGTTTACCCACCCTTCCCCGGATAGTGAATTCAATCAATTGATGTTCACTATCTCCTAGGTTACCTTGTATCTGCAGATTCCCCACCAGGTAGCTAACACAAAGTCCACCAAGGCATTTCCCCTACTGAGATTGTATACCTCCTGCATTAGTTGGAGGACCTGTATGCAGGTTAAGAACCTATGTAAGTGGTTAGATTTGGCCGACTACTACTCCCAGCAGATGTCAGTGTAGTTTAAGTCACACATGACAACCATATCTCTTGACCGTATGGCCTCTGAGAGCTACGTGGAGAATTCCAGGTCTAGTTCATCCTCTTGGTGTGGCCATCTATAGTAGTCCCTTTCCTCTTGACCTCCTTGAATCCTGACCCACAGTACCTCAGTTTCGCCCTCCTCTGATCCCATCTTTGATTATAGAGGATGCATATTGTTCCTCAACATAGAGAGCAACTCCCCCATCTTTTTTCCCCCACTTTATCCCATCTGTACAACAGTACACCATCAACATATAGATGGTGGTGCTGTTCTGCAGAGCTAATTAGTCAACTCCACAGTTGCAGGGCCAGCTCTGGGAGATCCTTATCTTGGTCATGGAGCTGATGCTGGCAGATAAGGATCTCCCAGTGCCAGCTCCATGACTGCAGAGCTGGTGCTGGGAGCTCCCTGTTGGCAGGGGCAGGGAAGCTTGTTCCCTGTCCAACTCCATGATTGTGGAGCTGGGTGGGGAACAGGCTGGATTGCGGAACGGAGCTGGGATCTGCCCCTCCCCTGAAGCTGTTTCCAGGTCCCCTGCCCCTGATCCGGGAACTGGGGCCAGAAGCTTCATGCTGCTGGGGCAGGGGGACATTGCACCTGGGTACAGGGTGCAATGTCTCACTCCTGGCCAGGAGATAGCTATTTTCTGGCCTGGTGCTTCCTGCTAGCCCCTGGTGTCAGCAGGGGCCCATTGCAGGGCCCCAGGAAGCAGAAGCAGTTTGTTGCCATTAGTAGCAATCTGCTCCAATTTCCCTGCACATGTGGACATCTGCCGGGAGCATTTACTTGTGTGTAAACTGCTGTCACATCTAATGCACATGTAGATACACCCAATATCTACTATCCTGTAATTTAGGAACATTTTAATTATGCATTTTGACCCACTGCATCAAGGTCTCTGACTTGCTATGGAAAGCTGAAAAAGCCCACTCAATCCTGGATAATCTGGTGGTGAAGGGAAAATCTCTTTCAGTCCAGTGAAAGACCACTACTGCAATGGCTGCAGAAGTCAAAATATCCTGGTCCTAATTACAGGAGTGGAAGTATGGGAGCTGTTAATTCAGGCATGTGATGGAATCAGACTGAAACAGGGCTTTATATATCCTCCCCCAGAAGCACAGATAATGTTTTAGCTAAGCCCTAACCCATCTGTTCAGCTGAAGATTTCCCTCCTGTCATCTAACCCACTCATCTACCAACTTGAGAGGAGGACATTAAAGGAGACACCACCCTCTTTTCTCCCCTGTTCAGAGACAGACCCTTAATTTGAGGTTGTGGGGATTGCACTGTAACTATAGAGACAACTCTGAAATGCTGGAGCATTGGTCCCTTCCATGACCAGTTAGTGTGGAGTAAGGGTATAACCATGACTGAGATCCCTTTGGGGAAATGAGCAGAGCTGTATTAACTAGACACACATAAGTCATAGATACACAGAAGTCAGTAGTTTTGTGAGGGTATAAATAAGTCCAGACTTTGGCATATGAATTTTGTAACATGAAATGTTTTATTAAATTTTCAGATTCCAAAAGCCAGTTTGAACTGTGAAATGTTAATGTGATACAGAGGTTTGGAAAATGGTGTGAGCTACTTTGCTGTACCTTGATCTGGCCAGCTGATTTTATTTGCCCTCTTGTGGGCATTAATGTTTTTATGATGTGTCGCTATGAGAGTGTCAGCTGCATAGTTCTACAGTTGTGCTAAATCCTTCTTCACACAATGATGTCCATTATGGTTCCTTGATACTGGTACACTGAGTTATGAGCTGAAGGTGGAGTATAGTGGAGTGCTAAAGTGGTTTGGCAGTCAGCCAGGGTTATGTTACAGTAGTGTATGCTTGGCAGAGTGTAGCAGATGATAGCCAGTTGCTGGAAATTGCAGCTTTCTCATGCTATCCTGAGTTATGATAGGGTGTGATGTGTTGGCAACTGATGGCTATGATTTTATGGTAAAATTGAACTGCATCATGGAAGAGGGAGAAATTGCTTAACAGCTTTAGTTTGTCAGAATGTGACTTCAGCCATTTTTCCTAGTAATGAACTAGATGAGAGAACTATGGATGAGAACTGTAGGAAAGTGACTATTTATGTCTTTCAGCAACATGCTACGGGGTGCCTTTGTTTCGGAATCATGGTTATATCTTTAAACAGATACTAGTTTTCTATGGGTTTTTTGGATTCAGTGGGTGTTCAACCATTTAATTTGATTTTTGAAAGTACTGTAATCTTATAGTAAAGAATAGAGTCAGATGACTTGTATCTATCTTTTTATACAGTGGTTATTACATTATTTTTAGCCATTTATTTTTTGCTCCTCACTAGATTTTTGCTGTCTACGTGGACAACTTCTGATTATCCACTTAGGATCTGTTGATGTTTTTGCACCTGTTTGCCAGTCCCTTATGAGCTATAGCTAGTATTGCCTTAATTGAAAAATATAAAAAGTTCCCGCTCTTATTCCATGAAATGATTTGGGAGGAGAGGAGAGAGCTGGTAGCCTGGGGGTTCAAATTCTTTGCTCTGTATTGTTACCATAACACTGTATAATGAACAAATTCCTATCCAAAGATGCCTTTGTTTATGTCTAGAAAAAAGCCTCCTAAAGCCCTAACATTAAGATGATGAAATTCTGTTCTTTTGTGTTAAAAGAATTTTGGGGTAGGAGAAGAAATTAATGCCTTATGCTAACTATAATTGAAATTTAGAAGAAATTTGTATTTACCTTGTCAATAACTCAATCTCAAAGCAAGGGAGTTCCAACGTCATTTTTGGTAACTACTGCAACAGTATGATATGTAGGTATGATGCCCAGATCTTTTGTGGATTTATAAATCAAAGCCAGCATTGAAATGATGCCTAACAGCCAATATGGATCAGGGAGAAATAAAATCATGTATTCAAAGTAATGTGTGATTACTGAGTTCTACACCAGCTTCATATTTAATCTGTAAATCTATGTAAGAGACTGCAGCATTCCCATTTGAAGGTGGCAAAAGCATGGACCACAGTGGTAAGGTTCATATGTGAGAGAAAAGAGTACAACCCCCTTACCAGACGAAGATAAAGTGGTAGACTAGTTAACTATTCTCATTTAACTTTTAAAAGAAGCTGGGAATCTAATCAGGTCCCCAAGTCACAATTTATTATATCAATTGATGGACAAACACCTCAGATCAGGAAGACTGGCACAATATCAGTCATACATATCCACAGAGCAACATAATCTTATTGGTCCTTTCCAAAAAGAATTTCAGGCAACTTACTTTCACTGATGCTTTAAAGGTACTCAGACACTAACAGAGACATTCTAGATATGCTGAAGATATATAGTTGGTTGTCATCAGCATGCTGTAATGAACTCCACCAATATGTCTCTAGATCTTATAACTGTGTTGCATATACATTGAAGAGGAGAGGTGACAATTGCTAAACTCTTGGTATATTATGATTGTATCTTCTGCCTAGACCAATCAGGTCCAGAACCCCACTGGATAACACTTGTTAAGATTCAAGCAGAGAAGAACATTTATTCCATTCAGGTACTATCCTGCAGCTTCAGATGAAAGCAGTTTTACTTAAATATAAGAGATTTTCTTCTCAAGTAATCTCTATTTTTCACAACTGCATTAAAGATCTTGTTTGTCATTAATTACTGATTTGGCTTTTTTTTCCTTTGGTTTGCAGGAAGAATTTTCCCTAGTTGATCAAACTATGTCCCTTGATGTGGGTCCTTTTCCACATGAAAGACATTATTACACTTTCTGTGGTAGGTGGTTTCTTTTGCCATGCCATCTTTTTCCATGCTCTCCAATGTTAGAGTATTTTTATCTCTCAGATTATAGAAAAGTATCATATTATTTCTTTATTGCCATGTCTATGTGTTACAATTATCTACACTGAACAGTCCTTCTTAAGACTTGGAAGAAACACAAGCCTGTAAGTCTGCAAGCAGACTGTACATTTATCCCAGGACAACCATTTATCCTAGGAAAAAGTGCAAGTATACTGATGTCCATATTTGTTGTCCTGGTATACTTCCTAAAAAGTTTCCCAGATAAGAGGTAGGAACAGTTTATCCTGGGATATTGCAAAGTATGTGGGTGCTTGTACATGTGACTATGTTACCACATATATGTGATGAAAATTTCCCTTTATGTGGCTTACTTGCATCATGCTTTACATATACATGAGTTTTGGGGGTTTTAAATGAGTTTGCATCATTACAAACTAAACCATATCCCAGCGTAGTAAATTTGCAATGTTGCAACTTGGAACATTGCAGCCATTAATCTGTCAGCTTGCCCCGCAGCCACAGGAGAGGTGGGCAGGCTCTGCCAAAAAAAAAGGAAAAAAGGATTCGGCCCCTCACCACTTCTGCCTTCAGCAGGCACCTGCAGCCACCAGGATATTTGGGGCTGCCTGGGAACAGGCTGGCTTGCCCCTGGGGCAGGACAGGGAGGTTGCAGAAGGGTGGCTTGGTGTGCTGGCAGCCAGAGAAGGCAGTGGGGTTAGTACATGGGATTCTGGAAGCTCAGATGGGTTTGGGGAAGAGTTGGATGAGGAGCCTCCAAGCTGGGGCAACACCTGATTCATTGGCATCCCACTCATTCATTGGCTGGGCCCAGGGTGTGCCGCCACTGCAGAGGGAAGGACCGGGACCTTTGCAACTCAAGAGCCACTCAGCCAGCAGGCAGCTTGGCCCCCAGCCATGGGAGAGGTGGGCAGGCTCTTCCAGGAAAAAACCCCCCAAAGGATCGAGCCCCTGGCTTCTTCTGCCTTCAGCAGTTGCCTGTGGCTGCCAGGACAATGATGTGTGTACAGTGACAGAAAAATAAAACCCATTGTTTCAATTAAAAACTCACCTTTTCAATTTAGAGGGCATAGAACATGACCCTGAGGGACTAAACCCCCAGAGTACAAGCACCCTGTCCATATAGTTCTCTCTGGATTGCAGCAGTAAGCAACAACAGAAAAGTGGCATGCATTCAGCGGCTCACTAAAGGTGACTTATCCAGGGACAAATACAATGTCTGTATCTAGCTTAAAATTTATATTACCCAAAGAGGGCAAGCAGTAAGGTATTCAGGCAGTCATCCTGAAGCTCCTGAAATTGAAAGGACTGAAGAAAATAGCTGGCCACAGCTGGGAGAAAGTGATGTTCTATTCAAAACATATGCATATACCCCCAGCCAAATGGAACTGAAATTGATGTAATATACCTCCCTTTGGATCCTGATATAACAGTGAACCTTTGGGTTATTTAGCCCATCTTGTAGGATGAGGAAAGATTTTAGGTAATAACTGTAGTGGCATTCTCAACCAATTCTTGAGAATCTGGTCAGGAATTATGACAAGGACCAGGTGCTCAATCCAACTGCAACTGAAGTCTTTCCACTGACAACAGTGCCTATTCAATCAAAAAGGGCAGATACACACATGCATGTGATGCAGTGCCAGGTGCTTTTAAAAGTGCCCAGTGCTGCGTTGCATGCATTTGTATAAATGACAAAATGCACATTAGTGCTGAGAAAATGGCAGTGGTGCACTTTTGAACTAAAATACATGAAAGGTGTTTTAGTTTTAAGGTGCACCACTACCATTTTCTTCATTTCATCATTTGTACAAATAATATGTAACACAGCACCAGGTGCATCAATTCGTGTGCTCTGCAGACTCAACTGAGTCTGCTGCGAGGCACTGGATTTCTGTTGCGTCGTAGCAGACAAACATATATGTATAAGTACCCAAAGGTAGTTACTAAAGCTGCTATCCATCCATATTAATAATAATAAAATGAGTTTGTCATCTCTAAATTAATTTATTCTCCTCAGCCATACAATTAAATAGCAATGAGACTTTTAATATGAGGAAAGTTTGGACATTTTGCAGAAGATTTTTACTTAAATTAAAGGTAAAAACAAACATAGAGTCATAGAATCATAGAACATTAAGGTTGGAAAGCACCTCAGAAGGTAATATAATTCAACCCCCTCCTCAAAGTAGGACCATCCCCAATTAGATGATCCCAGCCAAGGCTTTGTCTAGCCGGTCTTAAAAGCCTCCAAGGATGGAGATTCCACCACCTGTCTGGGTAATCTGTTTCAGTGTTTTACTACCCTCCTAGTGAGAAAATTCTTCCTAATATCTAACCTAAACTTCTCTTGCTGCAACTTGAGACCATTGCTCCTTGTTCTGCCATCTGTCACCACTAAGAACAGTCTAGCTCCATCTTCTTTTGAACCCCTCTTCAGGTATTTGAAGGCTGCTATTTAAATCCCTTCTCAGTCTCCTCTTCTCTAGACTAAATAAGTTCAGTTCCCTCAGTCTTTCCTTGTAAGTCATGTCCCCCTGTCCGATCACCATTTGGGTTGCCCTCCACTGGATCCTCTCCAATTTATTCACATACTTTATGTAGTGAGGGGCCCAAAACTGAACACAGTACTCCAGATGTGGTCTCACCAGTGCTGAATATTCACTTCCCTTGATCTGCTGGCAACACTCCTATTGATGCAGTTTAGCCTTTGTTGCCATTAGCCTTCACTGCAACAAGGGCACACTGATGCCTCATATATAGCTTATTGTACACTGGAAACCCGAATTCTTTTCTACAGAGCTGGTGCCCAGCCAGTCAGCCTCCAGTCTGTATTGGTGCATGGGATTGTTCCATTCTAAGTGCAGGGCTTCACACTTCTCCTTGTTGAACCTCAACAGATTTCTTTTGGCTAAATCCTCCAATTTGTCTAGGTTACTCTGAATCCTAGCCCTACCCTACAGCATATCTACTAATCCCCCAGCTTGGTGTCATCTGTAAACTTGCTGAAGGTGCACTCTATGCCATCTTCCAAATCATTTATGAAGACATTGAACAAAACCAGCCCCAAGACCAGCCCTGGGGCACTCCACTTGATACTGGCTGCCAACTAGACATTGAGCCATTGATTACTATCCTCTGAGCCCAATTCTCCATCTAGTTTCCTATCCACCTTACAGTTCATTCATCCAGCCTATACTTCCTTAGCATGCCTGCAAGAATCTTGTGGGAGACCATTGTAACGGGGGGGAGGGGGGGAGGTCCCACTTTTTAGGGCAGTCTGCCCCTGCACTTTCTTGCCATGCCTTGATGTAAATGGATTGATGTAAAATGCAGGAGGCTGCCCCAATCATATGGGCCAATCATATGGTTCTGAACCCTCCTACAACATGTCCCATGCCTTGCAAATGGCATCCAATTCTCCTTACTACTTCCCTGGCCCCTTACTAGGCCAAAGTTGGCTTTGGGCCAGTGCAGGCCTCAGGTCCCTCTTGGTGGACCTTGGTCTCCTGGTCCCTCGCTGGACCACACTATGACCCATGTCTGGGGCCACACACTCACTCTGCTCCCTTATTGGGTCACATGCTCTCACTCTGGGACTTTCACTCCTGGGTTCTCAGGTCCCACTTGGTAGACCTTGGCCCCAAGCCTTTCCCCTCTACGGGGTGACTCACAAGGCAGTGGGGGCTGAAGTTTTACAGCTCCCCATCCTCAGCTTTCACTTGGGAGGCATAGGCATGGCATTTCCTGGGGGCTGCCCTGCTACAGGCAGTCACACTACACCATCAGACCCCCAGCATGGTGCAGTTTCAGATCTTACTCAGGAGCAGAAGGAACCTCCTCCATTACTATATTTCCTACCCTAGCCTCCAGGTCTTATAGGAGCTGCCCTCTTCAGGCTGGGCAATGTTACCCCATCAGCTCCCCAGATGTAATTGCTGGCCCAGCAACTAGGGTCTGGGCTTATACTCTGCCTGCCCATCCTTCCTCCAATCAGGCACTCCTCTGCAGTCATGTGGCTGTCTAACTGAGCCTAAGCCTACTTGCCAGCTGCTCCACAGCCTTCCTGATGGTCTTAAAGTGGCAGGCACTACCAGTTCACTGCCACAACTATATCAAAAGCCTTGCTAAAATCAAGGTGTACCACATACATTGGTCTCCCTGTATCCACAGAACCAGTCATCTCATCATAGAAAGCAGTCAGGTTGATCAGGCATGACTTGCCCTTGATGAATCCATGCTGACTGTTCCTAATCATCTTTTTCCTTTCCAAGTGCTTAGAATGGATTTCTTGAGGATCTGCTCCATGACTTTTTCCAGGGACTGAGGTGAGGCTGACCAGTCTTTAGTTCCCTGTGTCACATCCTGAAACCCGGATGAATGGCCAGGCCGTCTCGGCATCGCACAGATAAGCCTAAGAGGCTTCTGGGTGTTTACAGGTCATGATGGGAAGCCGGTGTGACCTGTACACCATCGCAAGCAATGCCTTATCAGGCACAAACAAAAAGCACATAAAGAACTTCCACATTCTGCTAAAAAAGGGAAGAAATGGCACGGCACAAAACAATTGGCTACCTGTACGTACATAAGCCCCCTCACACAAAAGACGGGGAGAGTTTCTGAGACCAGACTGACATCACCAAAATCCAGGTCACTAGGAGAAGGGACTGATCACCCCAACTTTCCGCTCTCCCCCTCTTCGGAGTGGCGGTTTCACAGGGTCCTCGCATGTTATTGAACTGGGTCATGTATCAGCAGTGCTTCTGCTTTTATTGACTGTAGGCTTGCTTTGGGCAGTAAGTATTATTTAACTAACTTCCCCTTTTTCCTTTCTCTCTCTTTCCTCTGTTTCATCTCACAAGATTTAACATGTGTTTTGAATTAAGTGAATTAGATGTATTTGCCTTCGCTTTTATTGTAGCTATGATTTTCTGTTTTGTTATCATTTGGCTCACAACCTTATCTATAATCTAAAAATACCTAACCATGAGCTGTTGACCACATCTGGGACTAGAACTAAACTCAGCCACCCCAAGACTACTCACAGGGTAGTTTTGAATGCAAGGGAATTTAGTTTGAACCTCGTGACCCAACGGACACAATTCCCCATTGTTAACTGTTTGTACCTAATTGTTAAATAGCCTATGAGCCATTGACCAGGTCTGGGACTAGGGTCTTGGCCAGCTGCACCAAGGTCATCCACGATCTTGAAAGCAAGGGGCCCTGACTTGAACCCCATGACCCAGCGGACCTCCCTCTTTTTTCTTCATTTGTCTTTGTCTTCATTTGTGACTTATAAAATAAAGGCCTATTTTTCCAACTCATTTTTCATCTCAGTTCAAGGACACCTCACATCTTGAAACTGTGCTTGACACCCTGGATCCTCCTTTTTCCCTTTATTAAATATGGGCAGTATGTTAGCCCTTTTTCAGTCATCCAGGACCTCTCCTGATTGCCATGATTTTTCAAAGATGATGGCCAATGAATATCCAATCTCATCAGCCAACTGCATCAGTACCCTTGAGTGCATCCTGTCTGGCCCTATGGATTTGTATATGTCCAGTCAGTACACACCATGAAGCAGATCCTCAATTACTGCAGCAGAATCAGGTATAAGTGGCTATTTGCATTAATGGAACTATAACAATTTAAACTAGCTGATGATTTGCCTCAGCTTACAGCTGTATATTGCTTTGAAAGCTTCATTCTTAATGTACTTGCATTGTCTTTTATTATTTGTATTATTATTTTGAACAGCCACAATACTGGAGGCTCTTTCAGAAAACCATTGCGCACAAAAGCTATTTTTAAAAAATAGATCAGTCGATCAAATTACCAGGATGACTGAGAAGGATATTTTTAAGAGGTGAAGAGCCCTAAGGCCTTTATATACCTTTGTAGTCATAGGAACAATGTAATAAGATCACATTTATGCTAATAGTACAGGAAAAGCAACACTTGACTTACATTTTTTATTTGAAATATTACTATTATTTCCTAGCAACATTTTTAGTTGCTTCAGAAAGGAGGCTATTTAATGTAATTTTAAATTAAAGTCTTCATAACTTGTGTCTTGCAGTTTCTGTTTTGAACAGAAACCTTAGATCCCCTTTTACTAAGACAAGCATCATGGGCTTTTTAAGTGGTGTCTTCTATTAGGGCTGTGTGAAATTTCACTGTGTGTTTCATTTCAAAGCTGTTTCAACATGTTTCAAGCTTGAAACAGTGAAATCAAAATGAAACAAAAGGCTTTGAAATGAAACAAGGGCACTCAAAATGTTTCAAAATGTTTTGAGTTTTGAAGCCTGGCTTATTTGGCTTCAGTGCCAGCAGTGGCAGCCTCCTCTCATCTGGCACACAGATCCAGCGGCCGGTATCCCCGGAAGGGCTACAGGACTGTGCTGGACTCCTTATAGGGGTGTGAGCTGCCAGAGTTGTGTGCTAGATAAGAGGAGGCTATCTTCCCCAGCACTGGGCATGGACTACACCCAGCACTGGTCCCAGGCAGCAGCCTGAGCCTCCTCTCATCCGGGGTGCAGATCTGGGGGCTCATACCCCCAGGAGGAGTCTGGTTCAGCCTGGCAGCCTACCCAGGGGTGAAAGCCCCTGGATCTGCACTCTGGATAAGAGGAGGCTGCTTCTCCCACCTGGGACCAGTGCCGGGTACAGGCTGTGCCCAGCACCAGAGAAGATTGCGGCAGCAGCAGCCTGAATGGCAGCAGCAGTTTGAGCCTCCTTTCATCTGGTGCGCAGGTCTGGGGGCTCATACCTCGGGGAGGAGTCTGGCACAGCCCTTCTGAGGGTGCGGGCCCCCAGATCTGAGCTGCTGGCAAGTGTCAGGAGTTTTGCTTTGAAGAGTTTGAGGTGCAGTTACCCAGAAACCTCTGCATCTATCTCCTTGAAACTTGGCAGGCTTCATGCCCTCAGAAGGGGCTACCATCCCTGCAATTTTTCCTCCAAATTGGGCAAGAAATGGCAAAGTCTTAGACATTTTCATGATTCCCCATTATAGCCTATGGACAAAACATCAAAACTCATCAAAACAGCAAAATGAAATGGGACAGTGCTTTAAAATGAAACAAAATGACAAAACAAAACACTTCCCCTTCAAAATGGTGAAATGGATGGCGAAATGAAATTATGGTGTTTTGCACAGCCCTATTTTCTACTATGTAGGAGAAATAAAAAGCAAGCAAACTTTATGTGCTGGCAGAGCACTAGTACACTGCATTATATAAGAGTTATGGATTGACTTATATTTAACTTAAAAATAAATTGGCATAATAAAGTAACCCTCCTTCACCATAATTAGCTTCACTTCTATTGAAATCAGTTGCAATTGTCCTACTGAAGTCAGTGGCACAGGACTGAACCCAAAGTAGCCACAAATATTTGATGCAGGTTCATTCATGCATCATATATGCTCATTGATAGATTCAGTAAGCAATTTTGAAATTTTGATGAAAATGTTAATGAGACTTTGCTAGGTAAAAACACATGCCAAGTATATAACCTTTTTCAGTGTATACCTTAATAATATACAAAGGTAAGGATAATAAGGAAAGTTGTAGTAGTTAATGATTTTTAAAATACAAGATTAGTCCACTATATTGTTTTCCTAAAAAAATCTAAATATTTCTCTACTTTTCTGCATAAAAACTGAGGAGGTTTCCTCTAGCAAGCTCTTTTTATTTTAAGTTTTTGTTTCTTCTGTAAGAAGAGGAGAATTATAACCTCATCATCAGGTTTACTGCAGAGTGAAAGAAACAGAACTTGAGTCTAATAGATTAACTTACTGTATGTTCAGAAAAAGGAAATTGCCTTAGGAAGGATTTGGAACATAATAAATCAGTTTCAAAAATAAAACAGAACCATTTATTGTTATGCCACAAAGCCTCTTAAGGTTATATTGATGTATTTCTACTATCTACATATGGAAAATCTAACCCCAGTGATGACTGTAATAGCAAAGAAACATTTCTCCTGAATATTCAAATAGATAGGCTTAACGGAGGACTGCCCACCTCTATTTCCAGTCATCTTAGGAAAACCTGATTGTGACAGATGGAGTCTAGCCTGTCTGATATGAATTTTACCTGCTGTATAAACACTGATGATTTAAATCATTGTAGTGTATGTGTGCTTCAACATACATATTTTAAGATATCTTTTCTTTTCTTGAGTTATTCTGCTTATGAAAGGCCTACTCCAACGGCATGATAATGATATACAGTGGAAATGTATTACATCAGAACTATTATTTCTTGTTTTCTTTAAAGGAATATTCTCAGCCAGGGTTCAAAAGCTCTTTACTTTTGTGGCTTTGGGCCTTTGTCCATGTCTGTGCCTGTCATGCCCACAGACTATTGCTACCCTCTCTATTTATGTCTGTTTTCTATATCTCCTGCTATATTCTGGGCATGTCTACATGAAACATTTACTGAGGAGTTGCCTAATTATATCCACAGTAAAGCCTCAGCATCTACACATGTGGCCCTATTAGGCCACAGTAAACCAATAAATGCTGTCTCAACACAAGTACTATCCTGTGGTGGTGTTATTTACTCTTCTGCAATGCATGTGTAGACACTGACAGAGCTGGCTGGGGAAGGAAGGTGCTTCAGTGGATGGTCTGCCTACCACCTAGCCCCACATTGTGGCACCTTCATGCCCGGGACAGATGCTATGCAGCATGTTGAGCTGGGTCAGAGCAGCCCTAGCAACCCTCCTCTCCTCCCCTTCCTCCCTGTCCCCTGGGTCCTCTGCCAGCTGGGGCTGTTCTGATCCAGCTCAACATGCTGCGGTCCCAGGCACATGTGTAAATGTCATGCCTAGGAACAATAAACTCCAGTGTCAACTGTGCCAGAGTTTTATAAGTTGAATTAATAGTACATGTAGATGCACCCTCTATATGTTACTTTGGGTGATTGGCTGTCACCTAAACACCACTAAACCCTTGAAAAGAAAGTAGGCAGAGTAGCATCTAAGTGTAGCCCAGATGTACTCAGGTATGCACGCCCCTTCTCCAACTGAAGGGAATTGTTAGCTGGCAGGTGTACTGTGGGGGAACTGCAGGCCGCTCACAGTTTCCCTCTGTCCCTATTGAACCAGGCCAGTGCAACATTGGATACCTCTTTCTCTATCTCAGCCATAGACGTGGGAAACTTTATTCATAGGGTAACACAACCACTATAGGGGTAGGGGTCCTGGCTCAGACCACAGAGCCCCTGACCTGTGAGAGGGTGCAACAGCAGATGTCTGAAATGCTCCCTATAAAAGACATGAAAAAATGGTGACTTAGGATCTGCTATCCAGAATAGTGTGACATTCATGCCCATCAACCTTAACTGGGACCTCAGCTCTAGGCCCCACTAATTCCTCCATCAGGAAGTTCAGGGTTGGGGTTTGGGAGCCTGACAGGGGCCAGAGCAGAGCTGAGTCCCTTGCTCCACCCCTTCCCTGTTTCCCACCTCCTACTGGGTCTTCAACTGTTGGAACACCAGGTCTGGGTTCTCTGGCGGTGTACATTTTTGGGCCAAGTGCCCATAGTCCCCACACCTATAACACAGCCCTGGGTTCCTAGAGTGGGTTCTTACCCTGAGCCTGGCCGGAGCATGGAGGCTCAGTCGGAGGTGCACCCCAGGAGAAGCCCTGCTGACAAAGCTGCTAGTATTGGGGACAAGGATTCTTCCTCAGTCCATGGATGGGCCCCCTCTTCAGGAGTTACCACCAAGACTGGGCTGAGGTGAAATGTCCTCTGGGGCCCACATAATTTTTCTCAAGTGGAGGATTTCTTCCTTCTCCCATACGTCCTTCATAAGTTGGCCAAAACTGGATGGGTTATTTTTATGTCCAGCCAAGTTAAGGTTCCTGATGAGGGGTAAACTACATTGAGTTCCAATCTCCACATGCCAAAGCCTCATATCATTGGTGTCTGTCATGCTGAGGGCTCCTTGTCCCACTACTCACTAGAGCACCTGTTCCAGTTGAAGGAGGTACAAGGAAGCAGTCTCGCCCTTGTACTGGAAGGTACTGAGCAACTCATAATATGCACCTCCACCCTGGGAAGGTCATCCAAACACATCTTGGCTCCCAGGGTGTCGGTCCCACTGGGACCCTCCATGCAGTGCTGTCTGTACTGAGTGGGGGGATGGAGACCTGAGCCACCTTGTGCAGCTCCCAGGGTCTCACCACTGTGCACCGCTTGTGCACTGAATGGAGGTTGTGCCCATCCGCTGCTCTCATCCCACCAAGGGGGTCTTCAGGCTCTTCAGGGCAACGGCATCTGCCGCACTAGCCAGCTGTTCCCCGGCTCTTCTTAGCCCCCCTCTCTCCTCCATCCCCCAATGCATCTGCTGCATGCTGGGCATGCAGCTCCTTTTATTCTCTTTGGGGCCTCCACCTCCAAAGTTCTGCTGAACCGGCAGAGTGCAGTCTCAAACCAGGTCTGAAGCTTCCTTTTTTCCCCCTTTTTTCCCTGAACAGGGGCAGGGCAAAGCCCCTCCCAACAATTACCTGATTGGTGGATGGGCTCCACTAATCACAAAGAGGATTCTCCATGTCTGGACATTCCAGGCTGTATCCGTAAGCTTACCACATATGTTTCCTTAAGTAATTCAATCCAGTTATGAGTGCTTTGAGCACACCTGATACAGACAGACAGACAGACAGCATTGTGGTAAGCAGAAAATACAGCAGTCATGATCACTTTTATTAAAAAAACAAAACAAAACCATGGCTTCAGGGGGTGGTGGTGGTGCCTTCCTTTTATTAAGATCACTTGCCTAGGAAGTAGGAGATGTGAGTGCTATACCCACCTCAGCATGCGGGCAAATTAAATGTTAACATTTTTCACCTCTTGGGAAAATCTTCTAACCTTCAAACTTTAGGCTACAGTGGATGAGGGTATTCTCTAGCTCTTCTGTTACAGCTGTGCTAGTGTACAGCCAAAAATGCAAGATTCATGAAGACAGAGTAAGGTAAACTAAATCAGCCTGACTTTGTAGCCTACTGATTACAGCACTCAATAGGAAGGAGGAAACCCTTGCTTTCCTCAACTGTTTTTGCATTTTACAATTTTTACATTAGACAATTGTTAGTTAAAACAGGCAAGTACCTGCAAAAAACCCCACAAAAAACAAAACAGAAATAAGTGTGAACAGCGCGCGCTGGTGTTCGCACAAGGTGGGCACAGAGCATGAGCCAGGAAGGAGTCTTCAGCAACAGAGAGAGGAAGACTCACAGCTCCACAGACATGGTAGAACATGGGGAGGAGCTGCTAGGGACCATGACCCGGTGGTAAAGACAAGAAGGGCGGCTGCTAGGGACCCTTCCCTGGTGGTGCCACCTACCCTAAGCCCCTATGAGGCCTCCACCCAGATGGAGCCCATGGTGGTACTGGTGGCCCCTCCCCCCCATCTGTGGGGGCTGCCTGGTGGGAACCCGGAAACCATGGGTGGGAGAGAGGTCTGGAGGCTCCCTTGACTGTCCCTCTTGTACCCATCTTTGGGTGTTGGAGGAGCAGGTGAGGGAGCTCCAGGCCAAGGTTAGCAGGCTACGGGGGATCAGGGCTTCAGAGGACAAAATTGACACATATTTTCATTCTCTGCAGGATTAGTTTTCCAGCAGACAAACCTCCAGGGAGAGATGCACAGCTGAGCAATGGAAGAAGGTGACCACCAGAACCAGGGCTGCTCGGGCTAGCATGAAGGTGGCTGCCCAGGTATAACTGGGGAACAGATTCAAGGCCTTGGCAACCTTAGAGGAGAAGGTCAGAGGAAATGCTTCTGCAGGTGGTGGTGCCACTCTACACATGGCACAGTCCGAAGAGGGCCAGAACACCATGAGAAAGAAGCGCCAAGTCCTTGTCATCAGAGACTCCATCCTGAGGGGAACGGAGGGTCCCAACTGCTGATTCAACCCCATGGTGCATGAGGTCTGCTGTCTACCTGGGGCTCAGATTCAGGATGTTATAGGCATGATCCCAAAACTCATTCGACCCTTGGACCAGCACCCCATGGTCCTAATCTATGTGGGAAGAAATGATATGGCGGGAAGCAGTCCAGACCACATCATGAAGGACTACAAGGCCGTGGGAGCCACGCTTAAGGAGACGGAGGCACAGGTGGTATTCTCCTCTATTTTCCCAGTAAGTAGATGTGGACAGCGCCATAAGGCCTGCATTGGAGTGGTCAACCAGTGGCTTCAGAGTTGGTGCTACCAGGCAGGCCTTCGTTTCCTTGACAATGACCCACATTTTTGTGCAGTGGCATGCTCGGGTGGGATGGGCTTCACTTCTCCCCTAAAGGCAAGCATGTCTTTTCTTCCAGGTTAACTGATCTTGTATGATGTGCTTTAAACTAGCTTCTCCGGGGGATGGGGCCACAGGGGGAAATGACACTTCCCAGCCAAGACAGGTGATGAGCACAAGAAGTACCCAGGTAAGTGGCAGGGGTCCAGACAGTCCTGGGATCAGGGGGGAGGTGCATACACCCACAGGAGGCCTTAAATGCCTCTACACTAATACTCATAGTATGGGGAACAAGCAGAAGGAACTAGCTTTCCTGCTAGCTAACACAAACCTGGACATAGTGGGGCTCACTGAAACTTGGTGGGATTCAACCCATGACTGAGCGGTAAATATCAAGGGCTACAGACTGTACAGGCAGGATAGAATGGGGAGGAAAGGCGGGGGTGTGACGCTCTATGTCAAAGAGCAATACACATCCTCAGGAAACAGCACTGGGTCAGAGGAGGGGCAGAATGAAGTGCTCTGAGTTAGAATATAATGGAGTCAGCGGGAAAGGGACTTAATGGTTGGTGTGTACTACAGACCACCCAACCAGAGGGAGGAGCAGTCAGCCAGGTTTGACCACTCATATAGGTTCCTAGCCAAGATACAGGACCTCCAGATACAGGACCTCCACCTAACCCAGGAGGTGTCTTGCTGGACCTGGTCCTGGCCACAAGCGACAACCTGGTGAGGGGACTGCAGGTTCTTGACCACGTGGGTGATAGCGATCATCACCTACTGGAATTCACCATCCAGCACAGGGTGTCAAAGGCCTGCAGCAAGGCAGCAGCCCTTGACTTCAGGAGGGCCAATTTCAGTGAGTTAAGGAATTAGTCGGGGAGGCACTGAGGTCCCAGAAGGGGAAGGAAGTTGGGAGTCCAAGATGAGTGGTTGTTCCTTAAGAAGATGATCCTCTGAGCCCAAAGGGTGACAATCCCAATGCGAATCAAAGGGGCAAGAGTGCTCAAAAGCCCCTTTGGCTCACCAAAGGCATTCAGGAATGTCTGAAAGCTAAAAAGGAGGCATACATCCAATGGAAGGGAGGGGCCATCACCAAGGAGGATTATACCTCCATTGCTCGAGACTGTAGGGGGGCTGTTAGGAAGGCTAAGGTAGAGACAGAACTAGCGACCCGGATCAAAGATAACAAGAAATCCTTTTTTAAATACATAGGGAGCAAAAAGAAGGCACCGGGTAACATGGGGCCCCAGCAGGACACACTTGGCAATCTGGTGGTTGCACCAGATGATAAAGCTGACCTCTTTAACAAATTCTTTGCCTCTGTATTTCTGAGCAGGGACTGGGACATTGCCCCCACTGAGATCCTGGATGAACTCAGGAGAGGCACAGCTGGGCTCAGGGTCAGAGAGGACCTAGTCAGGGAACTCCTGGTGGGACTGGACGTATTCAAATCAGCAGGTCCAGATGTTCTCCACCCAAAGGTGCTGAGGGAATTGGCAGAGGTCATTGCGGGACCCGTGGCACAGCTCTACAAGCACTTGTGGTGCTCTGGCGAGGTGCCAGGGAATTGGGAAAGGGCCAATGTGGTCCCCATTTTCAAAAAAGGGAGGAAGGAGGACCAAGGAAACTATAGGTCTCTTAGTCTTACCTTTGTCCTGGGGAAGCTCTTTGAGAAAATTATCCAAGAACACATCTGTGAGGTACCAGCAGGGGAGATTATGTTTAGAGGCAACCAACATGGTTCATTAGAGGCAGGTCCTGTCAGACCAACCTGGTTGCCTTCTACGACCAGGTCACAAAATCCTTGGACGCAGGTGTTGTGGTGGATGTACTCTTTCTGGACTTTAGAAAGGCCTTCGACACTGTCTCTCACCCCATTCTCTTTAAAAAGCTAGGTGACTGTGGCATTGACGCCTACACAGTCAGAAGTTTCACAAATTGGCTGGAAGGCCACACCCAGAGAGTGGTGGTGGATGGGTCATCTTTGACCTGGAGCGATGTCAGCAGTGGGGTTCCCCAGCACTTGGTCCTCGGACCCTCACTGTCCAACATCTTCATCAGTGACTTGGACGAGGGGGTGAAAAGCACCTTGTTCAAGTTCACGGATGACACCAAGATGTGGGGAGAAGTGGGCATGTTAGAAGGGAGGGACAGGCTACAACTAGATTTGGACAGGTTACAATAGTGGGCGGATGAAAATAGGATGGGTTTCAATACTGACAAGTGCAAGGTACTGCACCTGGGGAGGAAGAACCAGCAGCATACCTACAGCCTGGGGAACTGCCTTCTCATCAGCACAGAGGCAGAGAAGGATCTTGGAGTCATTATTGATTCCAAGATGAACATGGGCCACCAACGTGAGGATGCGGTCAGCAAGGCTAACTGCACCTTGTCATGCATCCACAGATGCATCACAAGCAGGTCCAAGGAGGTGATCCTCCCCCTCTATGCGACATTGGTCAGGCTGCAGTTGAAGTACTGCCTCCATTTCTGGATGCTGCACTTCAGGAGGGATGTGGACAGCATTGAGATGGTTCAAAGGAGGGCCACT
>NW_017729007.1:3146169-3146674 GCF_001723915.1 Gavialis gangeticus | reverse complement strand
TTGGAGTCATTATTGATTCCAAGATAAACATGGGCCACCAACGTGAGGATGCGGTCAGTAAGGCTAACTGCACCTTGTCATGCATCCACAGATGCATCACAAGCAGGTCCAAGGAGGTGATCCTCCCCCTCTATGCGACATTGGTCAGGCTGCAGTTGAAGTACTGCCTCCATTTCTGGATGCTGCACTTCAGGAGGGATGTGGACAGCATTGAGATGGTTCAAAGGAGGGCCACTCACACAATCAGGCGGCAGCAGGGAAGGCCCTATGAGGAGAGGCTATGGGACCTGAACCTGTTCAGCCTCCACAAGAGAAGGCTGAGAGGGGATCTTGTGGCCATCTATAAATTTATGAAGGGGGACCAGCAGGGAATGGGAGAGACCCTGTTTCCCCAAGCATTACCAGGAATAATTAGGAATAACGGCTATAAATTGACTGAGAGTAGGTTCAGGCTGGACATCAGGAAGCACTTATAGTCAGGGTGAATGGGATCTGGAACTAACTT
>NW_017729007.1:3127249-3141169 GCF_001723915.1 Gavialis gangeticus | reverse complement strand
AAAGCTAAAAAGGAGGCATACATCCAATGGAAGGGAGGGGCCATCACCAAGGAGGATTATACCTCCATTGCTCGAGACTGTAGGGGGGCTGTTAGGAAGGCTAAGGTAGAGACAGAACTAGCGACCCGGATCAAAGATAACAAGAAATCCTTTTTTAAATACATAGGGAGCAAAAAGAAGGCACCGGGTAACATGGGGCCCCAGCAGGACACACTTGGCAATCTGGTGGTTGCACCAGATGATAAAGCTGACCTCTTTAACAAATTCTTTGCCTCTGTATTTCTGAGCAGGGACTGGGACATTGCCCCCACTGAGATCCTGGATGAACTCAGGAGAGGCACAGCTGGGCTCAGGGTCAGAGAGGACCTAGTCAGGGAACTCCTGGTGGGACTGGACGTATTCAAATCAGCAGGTCCAGATGTTCTCCACCCAAAGGTG
Source organism: Gavialis gangeticus (assembly GCF_001723915.1). Taxonomy (NCBI): domain Eukaryota; kingdom Metazoa; phylum Chordata; order Crocodylia; family Gavialidae; genus Gavialis; species Gavialis gangeticus. The sequence goes on along the minus strand of NW_017729007.1, from coordinate 3,140,731 downwards.
CTGAGGGAATTGGCAGAGGTCATTGCGGGACCCGTGGCACAGCTCTACAAGCACTTGTGGTGCTCTGGCGAGGTGCCAGGGAATTGGGAAAGGGCCAATGTGGTCCCCATTTTCAAAAAAGGGAGGAAGGAGGACCAAGGAAACTATAGGTCTCTTAGTCTTACCTTTGTCCTGGGGAAGCTCTTTGAGAAAATTATCCAAGAACACATCTGTGAGGTACCAGCAGGGGAGATTATGTTTAGAGGCAACCAACATGGTTCATTAGAGGCAGGTCCTGTCAGACCAACCTGGTTGCCTTCTACGACCAGGTCACAAAATCCTTGGACGCAGGTGTTGTGGTGGATGTACTCTTTCTGGACTTTAGAAAGGCCTTCGACACTGTCTCTCACCCCATTCTCTTTAAAAAGCTAGGTGACTGTGGCATTGACGCCTACACAGTCAGAAGTTTCACAAATTGGCTGGAAGGCCACACCCAGAGAGTGGTGGTGGATGGGTCATCTTTGACCTGGAGCGATGTCAGCAGTGGGGTTCCCCAGCACTTGGTCCTCGGACCCTCACTGTCCAACATCTTCATCAGTGACTTGGACGAGGGGGTGAAAAGCACCTTGTTCAAGTTCACGGATGACACCAAGATGTGGGGAGAAGTGGGCATGTTAGAAGGGAGGGACAGGCTACAACTAGATTTGGACAGGTTACAATAGTGGGCGGATGAAAATAGGATGGGTTTCAATACTGACAAGTGCAAGGTACTGCACCTGGGGAGGAAGAACCAGCAGCATACCTACAGCCTGGGGAACTGCCTTCTCATCAGCACAGAGGCAGAGAAGGATCTTGGAGTCATTATTGATTCCAAGATGAACATGGGCCACCAACGTGAGGATGCGGTCAGTAAGGCTAACTGCACCTTGTCATGCATCCACAGATGCATCACAAGCAGGTCCAAGGAGGTGATCCTCCCCCTCTATGCGACATTGGTCAGGCTGCAGTTGAAGTACTGCCTCCATTTCTGGATGCTGCACTTCAGGAGGGATGTGGACAGCATTGAGATGGTTCAAAGGAGGGCCACTCACACAATCAGGCGGCAGCAGGGAAGGCCCTATGAGGAGAGGCTATGGGACCTGAACCTGTTCAGCCTCCACAAGAGAAGGCTGAGAGGGGATCTTGTGGCCATCTATAAATTTATGAAGGGGGACCAGCAGGGAATGGGAGAGACCCTGTTTCCCCAAGCATTACCAGGAATAATTAGGAATAACGGCTATAAATTGACTGAGAGTAGGTTCAGGCTGGACATCAGGAAGCACTTATAGTCAGGGTGAATGGGATCTGGAACTAACTTCCAAGGGAAGTGATGCTCACTCCTACCCTGGGGGTCTTCAAAAGGAGGCTAGATAATCACCTAGCCGGGGTCATTTGACCCCAGGATTCTTTCCTGCCCATGGCAGAGGGTCAGACTTGATGATCTGCTCAGGTCTCTTCCGACCCTACTAACTATGAAACTATGAAACCAGGAATCCTGAAAGTGTGAACTGAAGCAAAAACTCCTCCCTCCCAGCTGAGTGCCATAAACAATAGACTATATAACCTTGGCTTACTCTGTTTCTTATACCATGCCCCTTCCTTGACACTGATTTTAGTTATCAATGGCAACCAAAGACCCCAAATTTGGTGGAATTCACCCTCTGGGTTATGAAGCTATTCCAGTACAATGGCTCTGGAAAGAAACCCCACAGGCCATGATTAACCCTCCATTTGGACATCTCTGCTCTAACCAATAATCTACTATTTAGAAAGCGGCTTCTTCCTCCTGTTATGTTTAAAAAAAGAGTGAATCCTGATCATTTCTTTTAAATAATACTTGCAGACACCTATTCTCAATGTTAAGTGGTCTGTGGTGACTACTTCTAGTCATGAACTCCTGAGTACCAGTTTCGTTTAGGAGTTCACACACAATGCTGCACATAGTAGCCATGTCTACACGAGCCGCTGACTGTGCAGTTGTTACTGGACAGTCATTTAGTACTTGTGTAGTAACATGAGTTACTACACAGTAGCACCAACTCATGGCTTTTTTGTGAAGCTACTGCAATAGTAGCCTGATACTACTGTGCAGTAGTGTTGCATTGCTGTTGTTGCCATGTGATGCTACTGTACAGTGGTGTCTGGCTACTGTGCAGTCAACGTCTTGTGTAGATGCCGCCAGTGTTTAGTATTGGCTGATTATAGGTGATCAGTTGGGGAGTTTTTGGATCACTTTTGAAGTGCTTAACTCTCCCCAGACACTGTATAGGAACCTAGGTACCTGCCTCAGGGTTTTGGATTCTTCACTGCGGTGTCATTGCACTTCCTAACTTATATGACTCTTAAGTCCTTTATTTAGTTTGGCTCTAAACCTTGAGGTCTTCTTAATACATATCCAGTCCTTACTCAGGGAACTCATAAATTTCATATGGTAATAGAGGGTTTGTACAAATAAAGCCTGGGTAAAACCTCTGTAAAAATTTCAACAGAATCTATGTCTTAGTTTCACATTGGCACCCACCTGTGGGTGAATTAACTTCTAAAGTTAATTCAGCTGTCATAGTCCCTAGCACATTTTGTGAACTTTTTTGGATCTCCTCTTTTTCTGATTAAGGGAAATTCTATTTTGAGGTAGCTAAAAGATTTGACCCAAAGTTTTATATTTAAAAAAATAAAGGAACCTCTCAGTAAACATGCAAATCAACACTGAAAACAATAAACAAGTGTACCCTTCTTTGAATCACTAGTCAATACCTACAATACTATGACTGAAAACAATACAAAGTTCAATGCAATTTATATTCTATCATATGGTATTTCCCTGGGAGTTTGTTTCCTGAGATTTTAAATGTTACAGTGAAAATGTATTGAATACTCCAGTTCCATTCTTCATTTAATAATCTGTCATGAACCTGCCTTTAGAAAGACAAATTAGTCATGTGATGACAAGTATTGTGGGTAACTATCTGATGGAAGTCAGATGATTCTAGGCTGTTCAGTACAGTTGCAATGCAGGTTTATATTTTTGCTTTATATTTTTCTTTGAAAAGAAGATTATGTTATGATTCAGATTTTAAACAGGAATTTTTAGGATTATATAATGGACAGTGAAAAGTTAGGATACCATTTTCCTAGTATTTGCCAACATAAGGTTTTCCTTCCCCCTCCCTTATTTTTATGTTTGCTGTACTTCTAAAACAAGGTTTGATTTCCCAAACTGTATGTGTGTGCATGTGTTCCAGCAAGTATTTAAAATGTTATATGGAGGTAATTAAACATCCAGTAATTTTCACTTCACTCCTGGCTATTATAATGGTGTAAAAAAACCCTCAACCTCACTCCCCCCATCCAGCACAGTCTGACCTATAGCTAACAGCTCATCATTGCCAAAAGGTTCAAAGCAGACACTTGAAACCAAATGGGATCCATCTATAGAAAAACGCTTTCTAAACTAAGGCTTTTAGTAATGCACAGTAACCAGGATTTCAAACAGAAAATCCAAAAGCATAGCAATGTTGCTAATTCAAATTGAAAATCATTAGACAAATGCAAAAACTATTAATTTTTAATGTTATTAATTCATTTATACACATGGTTGAAATAAGCCTATGCCCAAGTCTTATGGGTGGCACAGACAGTGACACCTACTGATAAAACTGCTGAACACTTTCCGAATAATGCCCTATTTAAGTTGCTCATACATTTGTTCAATCTTAATTGTTTTGGCTGAGTTTTTTTCATGCTGTATTTTATCCTCAGATTGAATTTTTTTGGGGGGGTGATGTAGTGTCAGTGGGCATGAACCACGATGCCACTGGTACATTGCTACTGCACAGTAGGGTCAGAAATAACCCTGTGGTGCTGGGACTGTGCAGTACTGGCAATTACTAAACCACTAAAGCACATACTAAAAGACTGCACAGTAATAAGTGCACAGTTGGACGCTCGTGTACATGCGCCCAGGGAGAGGAGAAACATGTTTGGAGAAGATGGAGCAGAAAGATCTGCATCCATTACAGTACCCCTCCTTCTATACTGGGAATAGAATTTATAATCCTGAATCTCAGTATTTCTGTGTTGTCAACAAATAGCTGTGAAACTTGTTGGCAAAATGCATGCCTCTAGTGAAGGGATGGGCAAAGTCTGGCCTATCGGTCAGGTGTGGCTGGCAGTGGACTCCGTTTCCCTGCAGCCCCTGTCTGTGTGGCTGGGGCCAGTTTCCATGGAGACCCGAGTAGCAGCCCTGCTGTGATAGCACAGGGCCGGGGTTTCCATGGAGACTGGCTCCAGCAGTGCTAGCAGGATACGTGGTAGGGTGAGGAGGTGCTCCAGGGCTGGGCTGGGATCTTGCACTGGTGACAGCACGGTCTGGAGCTGGAGCAGGACTGCGATCTGCAGCCTGCATGCTCTGGGCAGGTGCATGCGGGCAGCGGATCATGGCTCTTTAGGGCGCTGGTCGCCCTACCCAGTGGTGGCCCCGTGGCAGTTTTAGGCTTTTAGCTTTTTATGCTTTTAAGCTTTTAGCCTTTTTAACTGCCAGAAGACAGCAAGCGCTGGACGCCAAGAAGGATCCCCATTCCAAACCATTTTACTTGATGTCTGCTGGTGCTGGTCATCCTTCACCACAGCAACTTTGATGACCAGAGGGACTTACCCCTTCAGGGATGGTTTTTAACTTCAGGTCCCTGCCCGCACCCCATCGGGGGTATGGGCGCTATGCTCACCGCCAGCCACCATCCGCAGGCGGCCCAAAGAGACTGGTGGCATTGCCACGATACATCGAGGACATCAAATAGTCCCAGCTCCCTGCAGTGGTGACAGCATAGTCTGGAGCTGGGGCAGAGCCACAATCCACTGCCTGCACACCCCTGCATGCAGGCTGCAGACCACGGCTCTGCCCCGTCTCTGGACCACACTGTTACTGCTGAAAGATCCCAGCCTGGCCCTGGAGCAGCTCCTCGCCCTGCTGTGTGCTACTGGGTTCAGTCTCCACAGAAACTCTGGCTGTGAGCTATCACATCACAGCTGATGCTGAGGTCTCCATGGAAACCAGGCCCAGCCACATGGGCAGGGGCTGCTGGGAAATGGAGTCTGGCTGCCAGCTGGATCCATCATTTTGCCCACCCCTGCTCTAGTGGCTGGCCCACATAGGGGAAAATAATCTGCTGCTGCTACTCTTGTTAGTTCAAGTAGAAAAGGTCTATGCTGTGACTTAAGGATTTGAGCCCTGCTGATGAAACATGGGTGCCAACATGGTTCCGCTAGATGCAATTTCTGTTTTGATTTGTTTTTTTTTTAAGCTATGGGGACCTACACAGGGAAAATAAAATTACATTATAAGAAAGAAGAGCATTAAGGTTGTACAGTCAAGCACTGAAAAGGAGAGAATTTCCAGAATTAAGATTGCCTAGTCCTATCTTAATTTAGACCCCTTCTATTTCTTTAGATGCATGATTTTGCTACATATTATAGTATCTAAGTCAGCATAGTCATTAATATTTTTATTTCCAAAACATCCCTGTGGGGCAGGCCAGTACTGTTATCCCCATTCTTGCAGACAGGGAACAGACATGGAGAGACAAAGGGATAGATCTGCCTTAGAAAGTTGATTTTAAAAAATGCATAGAGCCAATCAGTAAAACACTGAGGATTGGGATGTCCCTGAACTCCTGCTTCCCAGACTCTTGCCAACATGAGTCAGGGCTGCAACCCCATCCACATCAGACATTGGGTGTGCCTACAGGTCAAACTTGAGTGCAGGACTGTGGTGTGGCTAAACCTACAGGGTATGATCAAGCATTTGATGTACTCATTTTAGGTGTAGACAGCTTACTTGAAGTCACCTAAACCTAACCCAGGAGCAACATGGGCAGTCTAATTTATCGGTCGAAGGGGCTGACAGGATCAGAGGTCCCTGGAGGGAGTTGGCAGGTACAGGGGCAGCTGGCAGATCTGGGAGGAAGGTTGATGGACAATTATGGAGAGGATGGAGATGGGCGTTTCTCTGTGGAAGTAGGGAACAGGACTAGGAACAATAGTCTCCACCAGAGGAAAGATCCACCAGATGAAATTTAGGTTGGAGATTAGGACGAACTTCCTCTAGCATGGTCAACCTTTGGAACAGGCTACCTGGAGAGCCTGTGGAATATCTAGGATTATTGATCCCATGAGGTTTTCAAGAGCAGCCACTTGACCGGGATGATTTAGTTAGGAATTTAGTTTAGTCAGGGATGGATACCAGGGGGAGCTCCAGCCCCAGCTGCCAGCACCTGGCAGCCATCTTTGAAGCCAGCCCCAGCTGCCAGCACTTGGCAGCTGTCTTTAAAACCCAGCCCCACTCTGTGCTCTCTGGGCAGCCCATTCCTGTGCTCAGAGAAGCAACGTAGCACGTGCAGAGGCAGCACATGGCAGCTGTGTTAGTGCCCACTATGCCTCCCTGCACTACGGCTGCCCCAGCCCCTGGCCCTGGCAGTGAGGAACAGGGTCCCAGGATCCTGCTGGCCACCTTCATTGCCCTGCTAGCCTGCTGCACTGACTGATGGCTGGCCCATGGATGCCCCCCCACCCTGCTCCCCCACATGCAGTGACCACCTGCCTGCCTTCAGCATGCCCTCCCAGGGCCCCCATCACTACTGTGCAGCTGCTGCTTCCAGGGATGCTGATGAGGGGCTGCAGAATGCTACTTCTGGGGCTGCCATTGCCCTCTTGGACCTCCAGTCCCACTGCCTCTGGGCCCACTGTACCAGGCATAAATGGTGGCACCACCTGATCCAGCAGACCTAGGATGATAAGCAGTGGGTGGATGCCTCTTGGCTGACCTGGGCTACCTTTGGGGACCTGCTCCATCAACTGTGACCCCATATGGAGTGCCAGGACATTGGCATGCAGCTGCCCCTCCCCGACAACACCCACCTTGCCCTGGCGCTGCTCAAGCTGGTCACGCCTCCCAGCCTCTGGTACATGGGCCACCTGTTTGGCATGGGCAAGGTCATTGCCAGGGAGGCCATGCTGGAGTAGTGTGGCACCCTTCAGGATTTGCTGCTGGACACCCTGCCTACCCTGCCCCCTTCCCAGGATGGGACAGGCCAGGCTACTGGCAGCACCTGCTGCCACAGCTCCAGACCCCAGACCTCCCATCTTCCCCTGCAGGCCACCTTCCCTGCTGTGCTGCCACTCAATTCATGGCACCCAGGCTCAGGGCTTGTCGGGCTCTTAGATAACTGGGATGAGGAACTGGTCATGCCCCCACCCTCCCAGTAGGGTTTGTCTCCAAGGAGGCACTTGGGCCTGGCTCCCCTTCCCCCCCATGCCACTGCTGTACCCTGATATGCCCCTGCTGGTGCACAATGAGCTGCTTGTACAGGCTGAGGAGTGCCTGACCCACTATGCTCTGCTGCTGCTGATCCTCCTGGTGCCCTGTGCAAACCTGCACACATGGTATTGGACTGTGAGGTATGATGGCACAAGGGGTAAGCCTGGGGCCCTGAAAATTCTTCCACTGACTGGAGGGCTACCTGTGACAGCACCACATGTTGCTGCTCCTTGCTGCTGAGGAAGACATCACTGCCGGCATAAACACCTTTCTTGGGAAGTGAGAGGCCTGTGCCCACCCAGCTGTGGGGGCACAGTTTGCTCAATAAAGTTTTTAACTATGTCCCACCTTTCTGCATTCTTTGGGGGAAACCTGGGACCAGGGGAGTGTGGGCAGGCCAGACAGGGAGTAGGGGCAGGGGCAGGAGCTGAGGCCAAGGCTGGAACCAGGGGCAGGGGTTGGGGCAGGGAGGTCCCTCTTCCTAGTGTGGGTCTTACCACATGTCCAGGGCTTACCATGTGTCCAGGGCTCATGAGGCTGGTGGCTTGATGCGGTCCTCCCCATTGGTGTCCAGCTTCACCTGGGGTCCTTGGCCTGTGGTGCATGGTGGGCAGGCGCCTGGTTGGGCCCCCCTCTGGGGATGAGCTGGTGCTGGTGACAGCTGGTGGTGTCATGGCTGGCAATTCCTTGTGGTCAGATTGGATGCTATGCAGCTGCCGAGGCAGCCACTGGCCAGAGCTCCCTGAACTGCTAGTGGATTGAGCAGTCATGGAGATGAATGGGTGGGATGCTGAATTCCTGAGGGTCCCTCCTCCAGTGATGTGTCACTGAAAGGGTCAGGGTGGGGTGGGAGCCCAGACAGGCACTTTTGCTGGTGTAAACCACACAGCTGCAATGTGGTTCCTAGGGTACCACCAAAATGCGGGCCAGCTGCCACATAAAGGGTATGGTTTTATGGGCACAACTGGACTGACAATTGTGGCCAGTCATGGCCACCCACTGTGCCCGCAAGGCCTTGAGCTTGATGCAGCACTGCCGCACTGATTGGGAGTGCCAGTGCTCCTGCATTCTTCCCAACAATGTGGGTGTTCAAGCACCAGCCCCACTCAAACTGCCTTTGCATCTCTGTGTCACCCCAGAATACCACAAGGTCAGTAACCTCCTCCTGGCTTTTGCTGGGGCACAGGTATGTGCACACAGGTGGGGGCAAGCCTGGATGGGGAGGATAAGGCCAGGCTGCTGGGTCCCAGTCATGGGTGACTGGTGCCTCCTGAGTCTGGGGGGGACACCTGTAGAAGCCTGTGGTGGCATTAGCAGTGGGGACGGGGCTGGTGAGCACCCACAAAAGCCAGTGGTGGCAGTGGGGCTGGGGCTGGTGAGCACCTGCAGAAGCCGCTAGTGGTAGTGGCAGCAGGGACGACCCTGTCAGGGGGAGCATGTGCCCCCCTGTGGCTCCCCTTATCAGTTGCCTATGGTCCCATCCCAGCTGTCTGGGTCCCTGAGTGGTTGTCCTTCTATTGTTGGCCCTGGGCAGCTGCCAGCAGTGCCTAGTGCATGGCAAGGGATTGGCAGCTGCACAGCAGAGGCTATGCCCCACAGCAGGCATGCTGACAGGGCTGGCAGGGCTACATCAGCTTGCAGCAAGTGGTGTCCACCTTGCTGGCCAGGCTGAGCAGGACCAAGCTGCAGCACAGAGCTCCAAGCAGGCAGAGGTAGCAGGGCTGTGGCCTGCCCAGGGGGACTGTGGTGTGTGTGTGCCCCAGGGCATAAAATAGCTTCAGGCTTTTACAGCCTGCAGGTAGGGGTTGCCACAAATGCAGCCCAGCCCTGGGTCAGGAGAGGTGGCCAGTCACAGGAGCCCTGGGGCTGGCCTCAGGCTGGCCCCCTAGTGGCAGGGCAGACCTGGCAGCAAATTTGCTGCTGGGTTGCTTCTACACTTGGATTACTGTGCAGTAACTAATTGTGACTAAATTTGCTACCTGCATTTGCAGGTAGCAAATTTAACCATGATTAGCAATTTTTACAGAGCAGTAAGGGTGCACATGTGTATATGCTTGCCCATACTGTGCAGTAAACTAAGCTAGTGCGCAGTAGCATTTCTCATGTAGATGCACCCTTTCTGGAATAAAAATAGCAGATCTGAACCTAGCAGTAAATGAATCCTGGAGAAGAACCTTGAATGAGATAAATGGTTATATGACAAATTCACTTTAACTAACCAAGTAATCTAAAACATTAACCATTTATTCATTGAAATTATATTCAGTGCTCTTTCTGTTGTAAAAAGCCAAATGTTTTTCACCACTTAAAATCTTATATTAAATGTTTATTGTTTACATGGATCTTTTTGGTTTTCATTATTTTTAGCAGGAATGAAGAGAACGTAAAATATAATGTTTTTTAGTAGTTTGCCTACTATCTGCTTAAGGCTGATTGGATTTGTAGGCTAGATCCTATTCTCCCTTATTATACTTACTCTTTGCCCAAACCAAAAATACATATCTGGCTCACAAGAGAGAGACTATTTTAGTGGGAGATGTGCAAAAGTATGTCTTAGACATAGTCGGGAAAAAGCAGGATCTCGGCCTTAATGAATAAGTGACATAAAAGAACCACAGCTACTTTTTGAATGAAATGCAGCCTAGTATTTTTATTCCCTCAGGAAAATAATAAAGAAAAAACATGCTATAACTCTATATTTGTTAAGTGAAAGCCCACTTCCAAGCAACATGCATAGCTTTCAACTTCAATGAGAATTTGAAGGGGTGCTCAGTACCTCAAAAGCTTGAGCCTTAAATGATCAAGGAGTTCTGTCCATTGATGTACTCAACCTTGGTTGATCTGAAGCAGCATTATTACAAGAACAAGGATTACCTATCATTTCCCTCTATAGCACCATGAATTATTTAATCAATGTACTTTATTCTGCAAGCCATCCCAACCAAGCTTGTAAAGGTTTAAATCAAAAGATTGCATTGTTATACTGGCAGTCTTTAGAAGAACAAAGCACCCTGCTGTATTCTATTTGAGACGTTGTAAAGGTTAGGGAAGTGAAATATACCATTAAGATCCATGACATTAATGATAGTTTCTGGTCTGATATATTATCCTAATATCCTCTCAGGTTTCATTATGGTGTCATATTGATCATGATCCTGTTAGTAAATTTTGGAATGACTCACTTCCTACAGACAGGTATAGTAAGGGACTTGTTACACCTTATGGTATGAGCTGAGCCACACAAATGTTGATGGGTTCCAGCTCAAGTCTGGAGCCATCACAGGTTCAGGCCAGCAGGGGCCTGGAGGACTGAAAGGTGAGAAACCTACCGGCACCCATTCTGGGCTCCCTCTGTGCCTTGGGGCTCCCCTGGTTCCCACCCCTCCTGCCCTGGGGCTCCACCCTTGCCCCTTGGGCACTACTTACTTTGTGGCTCCCCACACTGTCTTTCCCAGGGGAGCAGGCAGAGAAGGGTTAACTTGCCTCCCCTACCACCACTGTTGCTGGGCTGAAGCTCTTCTGGCCTAGACAGAAGCAGTAGCAGTAGTGGTAGCAGCTGGGCAGGCAGTTTAAACCTCCAGTGCCTGTTCCCTGGGGACAGACAACATGGGCAGCTGCAAGTAAGTGGTGGAGGGTGGAGCAGGGGGTCAGTAAGCAGGGATCTGGGGTGCTGGGGAAAGCAGTGGGCCCAATCTAGGTCATCAGGGGAGTGTTTACACTAGGATGTAGCCTACAGCAGCACTTCTCAACCCATGGGTCATGACCCAAAAGTGGGTCACAAGAATATATGAAAGGGTTGTGAACAAACTTTAAAAATGGATTCTCCTTTTAAGGAGAAAAACATGGGAAACTGTGGTTTTCCCTTGCAGGTTTTCAGAGTTCCAGCTTGCAAAGGCTTGTTTGGGGCTGCTTGGGCCCCCCATGCCTCCCCTCCCACCCCACACACCTACCCCCTGCCCCACACACTGCCTGGGGCCTAAGGGTGGGGTGGCAGAAGATTGGGAGTGAGGGACACTGGGGCAGGACTGGCCATTGATGTTGACAAACAAGTCCTGGTATAAAAAGGGTCAAGAACCACTGGCCTAGAGTAGCTGCAGCTTAGTGTAACATGAACTGGATAACACAGATCAGAGATAATGTTGTCCTGGAGTGGTATAACTTTAAACCACATAATGAGTGCTTAAAACTAGTTTTAGATGTTAATGTGTGGACAATCCAGGTGTTAAGAACTCCAGGAGCCACCCATGATTACTTGTAACAAGGCCCTAAGAGAAGATACTGCTACAGCTGACACAAAAGATCTGTCAGTAAAACTGTCAGGAAGGAAAACACAAAACAGTCCAGTTAGGCTAAGGCCAGATCTTATTCTCCTTATTAGGCTTTGGGCCTTATTAAATTTAGGCAGCTCCTGGAGCTCTTATCCCTGGGTTGTCTGCAGAATAACACCTAAAACTAATTTTAAACACACTTTAGGCACCTTAAAGTTATGCCACTCCAAGGCAAGTTTATCTCTGACCTGCATTACCCAGGCCATGTTCCATTAATGTGCGGCCACTCCCCACAGATGAGCCACCCAAGTTGCAGTCCTCCAGCATCCTAAGAGCAGTGTCCCTTCTCCTACCCCCCCTGTTTTATCATAGAAAATTAGTGTTGGAAGGGACCTCAGGAGGTCATCGAGTCCAACCCCCTGCTCAAAGCAGAATCACCCTCAAGTAGATCATTCCAGCCAAAGCTATGTTGAGCTGGGCCTTAAACCTACCAGGATGGAGATTCTACCACTTGCCTAGGTAACCTGTTCCAGTGCTTCACCACTCTCCTAGTGAGAGAGTTTTCCCAAAGTTTTTCTTTTGCCCCCTTTGGGCAGGGGACTGGACCCGATGATCTCAATAGGTCCCTTGCAGCCCTAATGTCTATGAAATCCATAAAATCCAACCTAAACCTCCCTTGCTGCAACTTTAGACCATTTCTCCTTGTTCTACCACCTCCACTGAGAACAGTCTAGCTCCATCCTCTTTTGAACTCCGCTTCAGGTAGTTAAATGCTGTTATCAAATATCCCCTCAGTCTTCTTTTCTGAAGACTAAGTAAGCCCAGTTCCCTCAGAATCTCCTCAGAAGTCATGTGCCCCAGCTCGTTAATAATTTTTTTTGTCCTCTGCTGGACTCTTTCCAACTTGTCCACATCCTGTGTGGACAAACTTTCCACCCCCTGAACTCTGCTGCCCAGGGGGCAGTTCTGGCACCAAGCAAACTCTCCCCCCTTTCCCATAGGGCTAAGACTTTCCCATCCCCAGGGGTGCAACCTCATGCAAACAGGCTGCAGAGCATGTGCCAGCTAGCCAGGTTGCAGGGCACAGACAGATGTAGCTTCCTTCCCAGGCAGGGGCAGTAGCTCCCCCAAAAGTGCCTTCTTTCACTGGTCCCACCTCCCATTCACCCCAGGAAACATAACCAACACCCCTCATACTCTTATCACAAATTCCAATTTATTAAAACATGAGATCTTCTGTAATTTACTTCCTCTTTATTTCTTCTTTTTTTTCTTCTTTCCTTTTTCTTTTATCCTTCAGTGGCTGACTTCCTTCATTTCATCACCCTTTCCCCAACCCCATTTCCTTTCCACCTCCCATTTCATTACCCACCCCCATTCCATTAACTCTCTGCCTTCCAGCTTCATGTTCACCCCCCAGCCCAGCAACCGATCTCTCACACACCCACACCTAGAGCAGAGATAGAGTGTGTCCTGGCTCACCAGACCTGTAGTGGCAACTCAGGCCCTCCTAGTCAGGCCCCTGTTCACCAGTCCTCTAATGGCAAGTCATAGCTGTGCAGGTATACAACAGTCAGAGAAGGTCCAAACTTGCGCTAGCACTAATAACAATCAACATTTGAGCAGCTCAAAGTGTAATATGTAACAAGGCCCTTCATTTCCGTCTACCCTGAAAGTATGCATCTGGCTCAGAAGAGAGAGATTATTTTACAGGGGGACCTGCAAATGTTCCTGTTAGATAATGGGCAGAAAAAAACTTCCAGTATTTCCAGTATCCAGTCCAAATATTACAGTGAGTGCCTGAACTATCAAGACAAACAAATACGTCTTAAATAAATGTATGCTCAGGGATGTAGGGGGATGCTTAGGAAGGCCAAGGCAGAG
>NW_017729007.1:3108277-3127238 GCF_001723915.1 Gavialis gangeticus | reverse complement strand
AGCCTTCAGTGTGATGCTGCAGCTAGTAAAGTGAGCAAAACAATGGCTTGCATCCATAGATGCTTTTCAAGCAGATCCTGGGGCGTCATTCTCCTGCTGTACTCGGCCTTGGTGAGGCCGCAGCTGGAGTATTGCATTCAGTTGTGGGCTCTGCAATTCAAAAAGGATGTGGAGAAGCTTGAGAGGGTGCAGAGGAAAGCCACGTGCATGATCAGAGGTCAGAAAAACAGACCTTACAATGAGAGGCTGAGAGCAGTGGGGTTATTCAGTCTGGAAAAGCTCAGGGGTGATCTGGTGGTCACTTATAAGTTTATCAGGGGTGCTCATCAGGATCTGGGGGAATGACTGTTCACCAGAGTCCCCCAAGGGATGACAAGATTGAATGTTCACAAGCTCCACTGTGACAGGTTCAGGATGGACATAAGAAAGAACTTCTTCACTGTCCGAGCCCCCAAGGTTTGGAACTGACTGTCACCAGAGGCGGTTCAAGCACCCACTTTGAACACCTTCAAGATACATTTGAATGCTTATCTTGCTGGGATCCTATGATCTCTGCTGACTTCCTGCCCCTGGGGCAGGGGGCTGGACTCAATGATCCTCCAGGGTCCCTTCCAGCCCAAAAGTCTATGAAATAAAATGTATTTGTATTTTCACAAGACTGCTACATTACCTTTTTTTTCTCTGTATCACAGTAAAAATTCTTCATTTCCCAGCATGAAGGCTTACTTTACATTACATTCAACATCACAGAATGGTATTATGGGGTTTTATACCCACTTTTACCACAATCTCTCTCCATGATCACAAACAAATCACCTAATTTCTCTCGGACACAGTAGCCCATCAGCTAAATGGGATGAACAATAATAGTTACTTAATGTATTGATACTTGTAAAGTGTTTTGAGATTCATAAAATTAAAGCTCAAAATATGTCCCGTTCTATTATATCAATACAAATTGAAATTAAGGATTTCAGATATTCTAGTTTCAGAGTATGACAAATACTGTAACACATATTAAATACCTATACCATAATAGGCAGAAGGGGGCAGAGGGGTACCAGTCCTGGATGTCAACTTAGAGCGGGTATCAGAATGGTGTCTCCCCAAAGAGTTTTTGCCATGGCTGGAACAGACCTGTGCTGCCCAGACATAGGAGCTGGGTGTGGGAAAACAGCAAGAGTCCCTAGGTTGGTATGACTGACAACCCCACTCCTCCACCCCAGCACTCAGCATCTCTCCACTGCCCAGGGTGCAAAAGTTATGCCTCTGTTACACACTGTGTGTGGTCTCAGTGCTAGGTCTTTATTTGATGATTTACATAGATGTCACGTGGAGTACTACTCACAAAATATTTTTCTTCAATATTTTGGCCTTCCTAGACTGCCACCATTAAGGTGAATCCATTCTTTATCCTGCGCTTTACCTGTGGCCGGTTAGGGTGTTAGGTCTGCATTGTGTCACTGTTGATGGTAGTCTTACATGGAGTTTAGGTTATGGATTGTATAGGATAGCTTGGAGAGGGATGTTCCTGCTTCTGGCAGGAGGTTGGACTAGATGACCTCTGGAGGCCCCTGCCAGCCCTTCTTCTCTATGAATCTGTGATGCTATGAAATATTAAACCAAAAATAATCAAATAATATTATAAAAATGTCTACATATTTAAAACTTGATCCTTTCATTAATTTCAATGCAGTTTTGGTTGGATTTTATGCAAGAAAAGTTGCAGATCTCACTTTACAGAGGCATGAAACTGTCTGATACATGGTGGAGTTATTTATACTTGTCCAAAAAATAAAATACCACAATTCTGATCTGTTTGTGCACAGGTGCTAAGATTTGTACAGAAAGTAAGGCTTCGGAGAATCTGTTCTATAGTGTATGAGAGAACCTTAGGTTAAGCAGGATACGTAGGATGATTTCACACCTCCTTGAAGTAAATAAACTTCTAAAATGCACCAAGGAAGAGAACTGACTTCCAATTTACTCAGGGAAACAAGGTGCCATTCAACATAGGATGAAACTGAAATAGAATAAAATAGCTGGAAACCAGTTTTATTAGATGCACCTGTGCAAATAGCTTTTTTCAGTGTGCTAAATATAGAAGATTCATTCATTCCTGATATAAATGAAGGTTCAGACCTTTTATTTTAAAACTCTAAGGGGTATAAATAAGAGAGGTGAAAGAGGCAAGGGAGGGGGAAGGACTCCAGTGTTTGTGTCAATGTTTATTAATACAATTAATATGGAGCAGTAAAGGTCTTTCTGATCTAAGGATAAATTCCTAACATTCTGCTGTGCCAAAAGACAGGAAATTTGACAGAAGGAGGATGACTTTAGATGCATTTAATTGGAGGATTTTTATTGTCTGCATAGATACAACTATACCTATATGAGCCTTACTTTTTTCTTAGGCTGCATACACACATTCAAATAATCTGGGAGAATTCTCCCAGGTTTCTTTTCCTGGTAGGAAATGTACCCAGAGCTGTGTGCAGACATTTGGATCCTTAGGCCCTGAAGTGAGGAGAGCTTTCAGTGTTCGTACTGTGCAACCCATGGGAGGGCCTGTGCATACATCTCAGCATGCTCTTCAGGCTCTCTCAGTTTGCCTGGTGACTGATGGGAGCAATGCATAGGGTATTAGCTGACCCAGACTGCCAATAATCAGTCTGTGTTTCTCTGCAGCACAATGTGGGGCTTGTGAATGGGGCATTTTCTGTTCCCGGTTGGAGCCACAGAGACCAATGGCATGCTGTCTCCTCAGAGGGAGAGGGAATGTGTGTGTGTGGTGTAAGGGTGGGTGGGATGCTGAAGGACTATGCTGTCTTCTGAGGGAAGCCATGACATATATAGTTTTTTGCTCTCCCAGGAGAAACTCTCTCAGGAGTCATTTAACCCTGCTTGTTCCCAAGTTATTTTTCTCTGGAAGTGGTCATTTTTACTCTGGGGAAAAAAGCCCTGAACATCTGTACACTCATGGGTTCTCCTGGGAAAGCACTGACTCTCCCAGGAGAAATTGAATGGTTATACAAGGTCTTTGTAAGGCAAGTGACCAGGCTTAGGTCAATATGGGTTTAAGCTTATTTTTTATTTTGATTTCATATATTTTTCTCATTTTAAAATGGAAAATATGTATTCTTTATGACATGTGTCCAGCTATTTATGGTAAATTTCTGAAAAGTCTTTTTCTTGAGGGAAGATAAATCAAAACTTTGATATCTGAGGAGATGTAAAAAAGGAGGACGTACTACCTATCCCCACAGCTAAAGTGTTTATCCTCATACAATTGATAATGCTAGGGCTGTGATCAGTCCAATGCACAATAAATCTGCTTTGCTCCTATGTGAGTTTTTAACTGGAGACCTGTTTGACCTGTTGTATTTACTGTGTCTGTGGCAGAGTATAATCATATGGAATTTCACTTTCTGATCTGCTACAAGTGTAATCAATATCCGTGAAAATTTTTCCTGATATACTGGTATTAAAAATGTATGTAACATTACCAAAGAGAAAAATATTAACAAGTAAAGTGTTTCTGGAATGATGCTGGGCTGAAACTGGGGTCACAGCATGGCCTCCTTGTATTGCTACAGTGAGTGATGCAAAATGTTCATTTCAGTGGCTTAAAACTGTCAGCTAGAGATTAACCTAGAAAAGTGTGGAGATGTGTTGGCAGTTCTGAGATGGCAGATGGCCTCTGGTTGACTCCTTGGTCCAGTAGCTGAAGATCAATCCTCCACTATGCTTGAGACATGGGAGACTAGGCTGGGTGGTTATTTAGAGTATAAGTATAGCCCAGTTGGATAACCTTTCCTCCTTCCCCTAATAGTTTTTTAACTTCATATTAATTCAAGTGATCCTTGTTTTATAAAATATTTCATATTCAAAAACCTAATTAAAATAAATGATTTAGTGATAATCTAATTATAGTTTTAAATGGTGTCATTTAACATATTTTGTGCTTATATTTAAAGCTTAAATCCATTGCTAACATTGCAACAACACTGGGTAAGTTGATGTTAAATTGTTTACTGAGGAGGTTCTTTATGTAAAATCAGTGGCCCATGTCTATCTACAGTCTTTTATGAAGCTGAATCAGATAGCTGCTTAAATCTACATAAAGTTTTAAAGAAAACATTTCAGCATCATTATGATGAGACACTTTAGGGTAGGGAAGAGTAGAACACTAGAAGTCAAGAGTTGGTCCTGCTTCTTATTAACTTGAAGCTCCTGATGCAGCAGAGCACTTACTGGTAAATTCATGTGCTTAACTTTGAGCATGCGACAGGTTTCACTGATATTAGTAGGACTAATCATGTTGTTTAAGTGTTTTGCTGGCATAGGGACCCATACCACAGGCCAATGCTGGCATCATATAAACAGAGAATCGGATCTAGGTCTTGTCCTCAAGTCAACTGACCATATCTTCCTGGAGTGAATAAATGCACATAGGCAAAATAGCTGCTCTTTCTCCCTCCCAACAAGTAGTACACAACAGGCATGCAGCAGACTATCTAGCCCTGTTTCTGTCCTCTTCCCCACAATGCTCCCAAGCAAAACAAACCTGAATTCTGTCCTAACTTGTACCTCAGATTGTATTCAGTTAAAATAAACAGAAAAAAATATCTTAAAGCACTGAGGAAACAAGCACAGGGAGATATATGTTTAAAAATTTTGTTTGCTACAAACCACAGAGTATGACAGTACAAGAAACAGCTAAAATATAGGGGAAAACAACAGATACAAGGAAGGAATCTTTGGGTGTGTCTACACATGCTTTTATGCATGCCTAAACTTAATGAGCACCTGCTTAAAGCACAACAAGGCATAGATTTCAGACATTAGCACTGGAAGGGATCTCCTGAGATCATTTGTCCAGCCCCCTGCCCAAGCGACAGGAAGCCAGGTGGAGTTAGATCACCTGAGCAAGGTAAGCATCCAAGTGTTTCTTAAATGTAGGTCCTTGCACCACTTCTGGGGGGAGTCTATTCCAGACTCTGGAGACTCGGATGGTAAATAAGTTTTTCCTTATGTCCAGTCTAAAACAGTCTTCCAGCAGTTCATGATTGCTAGATCTTGTCTTCCCTTGGGGTACCCTGGTGAACAGATGTTCTCCCAGTCCCTGATGTACACCCCTTACACACGTATAGGCTGCCACAAAGTCACCCCTAAGCCTTCACTTCTCCGGGTTGAAGAGTCCCATGCCTCTTCGCCTCTCCTCTTAAGGCCTGCTCTCTTGTCCTATAATCATGTGCATGGCTCTCCTCTGGACTCTCTAAAGCTTCCCCACATCCTTTCTAAAATGTACAGCCCAGAATTGGATGCAGTGCTCCAGCTGCAGCCTCACCAAGGCTAGGTAAAGTGGGAGGATGACTTTTTGGGTCTTGTTTGAGATGCATCAGTAGATACAAGCCAGAGTTTCATTTGCTTTGCTGGCTGCGGCATCACATTGGTGGCTCATGTTCATCTTGTGGTCTATCATGAACCCAAGTCTCTTTCGGTTGTGGTGCTAGTGAACTGCTGAGCCTATGAGTATGATGTGGGTCTTTTCTCCTGAGGTGGAGCACCTTGCATTTCTCCGTGTTAAATGTCATCAGGTTTTGATTTGCCATCTTGTGAGCCTGTCCAGGTTGGCCTGAATTGCCAACCTATCCTCTAGCGTGACCACATTTCCCCATAATTTGGTGTCATCTGTGAACTTTGCCAGTTTGCTTCTGATACCCAAATCCAGATCATTTATGAATATATTGAAGAGTACTGGCCCAAGTACTGAGTCTTGAGGGACACCACTGGTCGCCATGTGCCATGTTGACTCAAATCCATTAACTATCACACTCTGGGTCTGACCATGGAGCCAGTTCCCCAGCCACCAGACCATAAGGTTGTCAAGGCCACAGTTCCCCAATTTTACCATGAGGACATCATGGCAGACCAAGTCAAAAGCTTTTTTGAAATCTAAAGATATGACATCAACCTCTTCTCCTTTGTCCAGGTGATGCATCACCTGGTCGTAGAAGGAAATGAGGTTCATCAGGCAAGACCTACTCGCAACAAAGCCGTATTGGCTCTCTCTCAGAATGTTGCCTTCCGTTAGCCTGTTGTTGATGGTGTCTTTGATGATTTTTTCCAAGATCCTCCCTCTTCCAATCTTCAGGAACTTCTCCCAAGCACCACAAGTTCTCAAATACCCTTGCCATTGGTCATGTTATG
The DNA here is from genome assembly GCF_001723915.1 of Gavialis gangeticus. Classification (NCBI taxonomy): domain Eukaryota; kingdom Metazoa; phylum Chordata; order Crocodylia; family Gavialidae; genus Gavialis; species Gavialis gangeticus. Next base: position 3,121,025 of record NW_017729007.1, on the reverse strand, counting down.
GTGTCAGCCAACTATTTTAGCACTCTTGGGTGCATTCCATCCAGGCCAGATGACTTGTAGATGTCCAGCCTGTCAAGCTATTCCCTCATAAGATCTTTGCCAATTATAGGCATATGATTGTCCTTACCCTGGTAGTCCTGTGTCCTGTCAGGCAGGGTGATCCCCTTGGGATGGTGGAAAACCAACAGAAAGTAATCATTGAGGAGATTAGTATTTTGGGGGGTGTTGGTTGTCAGCTGCCTCATTTGGTTCAGCAAGGATACAATGTTGGCCTTATATTTTTCCAGCTTTCCACATATTTGAAGAAGGACTTCTTATTGTCCTTGATTCCTGTAGCCAGCTTGAGCTCCTGACAGTTGTGGGCCAGTGCTACATAATCCTCCTTAGTGGTAGTTCCTGACTTCCATTCCTTATAAGCTTCTTTTTCAACTGAGGCAATTGAGGTATGTGTCTACATGTGCACATGCTAAGGTGCATTAATGCGGTGTATGGACCAAATTGGGACTAAAGTCAATCATTGCCATTTTTAAGGCACCTTAAAGCACGCACCAGTAGACCTGTGTCCCTAATATGCCTTAAAAATGGCTGATGATCTAAATCTGCATATTTAGATAATCCCATAAATTACAAGAGTTTTGAGTATATTACATTTGGACTTGGTTGTGTCTATAAGATACAGTCTTTTATGGAGAATGTAGAAAGGTACATTCCAGCAAAGGGAAGCACTGGGCTCATAGTGTCTCAGTGAAGCAAAAGAACTACTGGACCACCCTCCTGCAATGTCTTTTCACAGCATGCAGCTTACTGGCAAAATATGTGGTCAGAACTCCTATTTGGTGCATAAGAACTCAGAGCCACAGCCCCTGCTCCCCTTCTCTCTCACCCCCATTTCCCATATGCTCTTTAATACATGGGAAAGAAGGGTAGGACTAAGCATATGGGTTAAATTGCAAACTAGACTATGCATACACACACACGTGTGCGCACACACACACACACACACACACACACACACACACACACACACTTCAAATCAAAACTGTTTGAGACTGGGCATAATGCTGTAATGACCTACAAAAGCTCAAACACTCTGAGATCTTTGCTGTCTGAATCAAAGCTCATGAGAAGCCAAGGTCATGCTTCAGATGTAGCATACAAATTATGCTCGGTGTCCTTAGTGGAAAAAAAACAGATCATGAACACAGAAAAGCAGAACAAGATACCTCAGCAAATATTACTTGAGCTTTTAAAAATTACTGAAGATGTAGTGAGTGAAACAGATATAATTACGGCTATACTTATAAATATATAGTACATATTGCAATTCAGCCCTCTTTTTTGTATTATAAAAAATATTGGATTCAGCACATGCTAAATGTGAATGGGGAGGTGTGAAATTCATGTTGGCCAAGGCAATGTATTGTATACATTTAAGCAATGAAAAGGAAAGAAATGAGAAGGACTAAGATGAAATTCTGTCCAAATTCTGTGCTCCTTTTAAAATAAATACGCTTACTCCAGAATGAAGCCAATGACTAGTCAAAATACATGCCAGTGTAATTGAGCATGAAATGTGGCCCTTGCATAGTAATACTTTAAAGAACTGCATGAAGTCTACATTGCATATTTGCAATTTCAGTGCATCAAGTCAGATTTTGTAATACATGATAATAAATCAAGCAGAAACCTTTTACCTCTTTCCTCTTACAGAATTCTTGCCAGTAACCAACAACATAAAATGCTGGGTAACCACCTGAACTCTGTATCAGCTTCTGACATATTTTCTACAGGAAACTCTTCTGCTGAGCACTTGATGGAACTTTTGTCTACAGCAAGTGATTCCTTCTATATTATCTTTTTTGCCTGAGAAGATGGGTGGAACAGAAGAATCCCACATTTTAACTGTAGCTTTGATATTGGCTACCTGTGTGATGTTAGGCAAGTCCACATCTTGTCTGTCATACTATATTTGCAATGGGACAATAGAGTACAATCATTCAACTCATGGAGTAGACAGAGGTTAATATGTGAAAATTGTTTATACATGCAAAGTACAACAGAGAACACAGTCTCTTTGGGGCAATAGCTAGCTGAGGACCACTGGGGCAGATCTTGGCAGAACTTCTGCAACATGGGCTATGAAGTCTGAGGGCTAGATTGGATTATTGCTGTTGTCAGGGCAAACCCTTATGATCCTTAAAAGAACAATATAAAAGGAACTATAAAATGTGAAGTTTGATGTGTTTCCATCTCTTTGATTCCACGGGCATGTGCGCACACGTGTGTGTGTGTGTGTATGTGTGTGTGTGTGTGTGTGTGTATATGTGTGAGCGTGTACATTTCATTATGTTTCCTGCAGAATCCTAAAGGATAATCCTGGAAATAGACATGAGGTCAAGAGGTGTGGGCAGATGATTGCCAGCCAAATCACTGTTACTGTTAACTATTGTTACATATTTTTATGACATAGCATAGTATAGTATTTCTTAGGTTTTAGGAAATTAATTTTATCTTTAGTAAAACTATCAGGCTTTCATATTTTGCCTAAGAATGATCACCATTGCAGAGAAAGCTGAAAAATAAATGTATTGGCTATCATTTCTCAGTAATTGCTTTTGAAAATATAAAATCCATCAATTTCCTTTGTGTTCTAGATCGCAAGTTTACTATGGAAAGAAGGTTATTCTATTTCTGAAGTTATTGAACTATATTATATAGTCAATCTTTAATCAGAAATCTCAACTGATATCAAAAGATAATTCAATTTAAAACTGGTGGCCTGATCTGTCCTACTCTTTTTAAAATTCAAAATAGAAGTCTGTGCATTCACCAGACACATTTAGCATATTTTTGGAGACTTTCCATCAGGGGATGGAAGAACTGAGTACACAAAACATGTTATCAGTAACCTCAATGAAATGAAGCAATGATCTTGAAACTTTAAAATCTTTAAATTGGCATATATTTACATAATCAAAAGTCGCATGGGTGGTTTAAATTAAATTTGTTTTAGTAGAAAATAAGTTGATCGATTGTAAAGAAAAAAGGAAAGAATACTAGTCCCCCCCAACCCCCCCTCCAAAAACCCCAAACTAGACAGTGTTAAGGCAAAGCACTGGGGACCACTGTCTCACAGGATCAAGTCTCTGATACCCAAGGTAGCTGCAGAATATGGGTAGCAAATAGATGTCAGCTACAAAAAGGCATCTGTGGCAGGGCATTTACAGTAAACGCCTCGTATAGCCATGTCCACTTCTGTATAATGCAGCCCCATGCTCACCATGCTGCTCAACATGATGTGAGTGCACATGCAGATGCACACCTGGCAGCAATAAGCTCCAGAGTGATAAGCTCTGAAGCTTATTGGTCCGCATTAACAAAAGGTCGATACACCCAGAATGTGCATACCTAGCCAGCCAGTGCATAACCCAGCGCATGATCTGTATATTTGCAGATGCTTATGGCTAGGGACAGACATTCAAAAAGCCTGAGCCTGAATTGATTCAATCTTTGCAGGTTAGTCTAACCTGGCCAGGCAAATCAGTTCTGTAGCCAGACAGACATGCCAGAAATGCAGGCAGATGCCTGCAGTGGCTCAGGCTAGAAGCCAGGGGGTGCTACAGCAACCCTCCCTTGGAGTCCACAGGGCTGACCTGAGAGGGGTGTGCCCAGGCCGGGCAAGACTCTCTAATTATTCCCCCCGCTCAAAAGCAGTCCAGCAGGGAATGTTTATCACCCCTAACTCGGTGTTTATTTACCCATTAAGAAAACAAAGTCTCTCTACATTAACTAATGGAGCTTTTCTAAAACAGCTCTTCCAAAGAAGGACATTAAGCTACCTGTTGTTTAGCTCCAAAAAGCCTGTCTGACTGTCTTCTCCCACACCACGGACTGTAGCCAGCATGTGGTTTGCTAGCTAATGCTGAGGGGTCTGTGTAAGGCAGAGGGGAGGGGGTAATAACCCCTGTTTAGCAGGGAAAAGCCAGGCAGATGCTGTATGCCTGCAAGTCTCTGCCAGAGCTCTGGCCAGGGGGCAGCCATCTTCATACTGGTTTATGTGCACTGACATCTGTTCTGTTACAGGTTTAAATCAGTTTCTGAGCACTTGAACCAGTTTATGTGTAATGTCTATCCCTAGCCTATGTGACCATAGCACATTGGCAGAGTCAAATACATCTAAGAACACAGTTAGAAAACTGCTATTTATATGCATAAAGGGAGAAAGAAATCCACCCCATATTCACCCCACATAAATAACAAAGATGAATCTATTACTGAGGCTGCTTAAAATACTTGCTGTGCTATGATCACTATGGCACAGGGGACAGAAAACTCTATTATAATGTATGATTCTGCATCAAGGCTACTTCATTTAGGCAGCGTTCATGGTAAAAGGTAGAATTAGGTCACCTAAGATTTATAACACAAGCTTAAAATGTTGGCATTATAACAGTTACTGAATTACAGTTTCTCAAAAATCACTGTAAGAATCAAATTAAGGATGTCTCTTAAATTACCGTAGCTTAATAAGATAAATCACAAAGTGAGGTCATCATTATTGGGAACAGTAATACCAGTATATAAAAGACAAGGTCATTTCTATGTAATAATGATCACATAAATCCTTCAAATATGACTGTTACAGTAAGTAAGTCATTTTATGGATCTTAACATTTTAGGAACATTGACTGTTGTATGACCTTTATTTGTTTTAGTGTCATAACTAAAAATCCATTAAAATATGTTACCATAAAAAAGTCAAATTTTATTCTTTGTAACGTTGTATTTTAAGGTTCATTTGCATCACATATTGTATACCGTAAAATCTTTGTAAAACAAGCCTGATAAGGTACTTGGCATCATGATACTGATTCTGGTAGAATTGCATTATAAGCATACATCCTACAGTTGCTACTACAGAACAATCACATTTTGGTGTACAATAACATTTTCAATGTAAATCACCTTAGAAGGAAAATAACTGAGATGACATACCCATAAAAGTCTAGTAGTTAAAGGCTATTTTCTCCCACCATTAATTTGCTCATTTTTTTCCCTTAGCATGTATAAAGGGAGAGGCTGATAATTCTGTTTGAATTGTATCTTATATTATGCCACATGAACATAACACACAATCTGCTGATAAACTAGTCTAAAATGATTTTAAATCTTACTGATGATACTTCTTTGGAATTTTTAAGGAAATTACTATAAAAACCTATCTGAAAGCATAACTAAGTTGTACAGCACGATTGCAGAGTAGATTTTTTGGAAGAGTATTTCACTGACATGATAACCGTAGGTGTTTTCAGATATACTGTAAATGAAAGGGAAAGGTCAGAACAAAATTTAAATGTAATTTTCATGCAAATTATCTAAAGTTTTTCTTTGGGTAATGGCTCCACAGATTTTTCACAGAGAAAGAAAAGTCCAGAACATCAAATATTTTGTCAGTAGTTTAAGTATCCTGTGAAAATAGTATAAAGTGCACAGATAAATATTTACATAGATAAAGGTTTTTTTTAACAAAATGACCATAATTTACTGAGTTATAACTGAATAGGGCATGTATGCAAAATTTATTTCATAATTATTTTCCTGAATGGGGAAATAATGTGTAAGTCATAAATAAGGTTGAAAATGTAAAGTAAGGGTAATTGTTTTTGACATTGATTATTGTGAGTGCTCAGTAATGCATTAGGCTATAAGTAAAGACTTAGGATGAAATTCTAATTCTCTTTCTTCATCTAAATTGCTGTTATCTATCCATCTATGTAGGTGGTTTTGGCTCTCACTTCAGGTAAGTACATGTACACTGAACATGTGCAGCAGGGTTATACAATGGCTAGGTATATATGCAGCCAAATGTGTGTATACCTGAGTGTAAATTCCAAAAAAAAAATATTTTAGCCCCATAGGTGAATGCACTTGCCAAGAAAAGTGGAGACCTACATTCTAGCACCAACTCACAAAGTTTTAAACCAGCATCTCTCCAAATCAGCATAATCCTGTAATTGATACACTATAAATCAGGTATTGTCTTTCTCCTGACCCAACATAACTTCCCTCTCCTTGTGGCACAGAAGGCTAACTTTAATGGGAGCAGTGAGAAACACTTGCATAATGCCTCACCTGTAGCACTGTGAACACTTTGGGAGATACATGTTCAAAATTCCCCTAACTAAAGGGAGCCCAGAGCTTATGTGAGTAGCCTATTTTGGCTAAACCATAACAATACCCTCCTCTTCCTGGGTCTACAACCTACTAGCTTTGTGTTTGTCCTACATTTTCTTGATTTGGACACAGGTACACATCCACATTTGGTACATATGTACCAAGCCAGTGTCTCACCTACTGTTCTTGCTTAATCTATATGCTTACATTTATGCATTCACACTGAAGGGTAGAAGAATTGCCACCTGTGTATAAGTTCTAAATATGCCACTTATGTAGCTAGACAGCTGCTGTTTAGAGGCACAAAGGGAAGTAAAATTCCATGCACTTGAACTGTAAGGATGTGCAGTTCAGGTCTTCTTCACTGGAGATAACAGACTAAACCTAGAATATGTATATATGTATAAATGTATAATATTTCAGTTACAAAAGTCATAGGCCTGCACATGTGAAGCTGTAATCCATTAAGACCTACCACCTATATACATTTAATTAGGGCTGTCAATTAATTGCCGTTAATGTGAGCAATTTACACATTAATTGGTTCTTGTGTTAATTTTTTAACGTTAATCACGCATGTGCTTTTGGAGTCTGCGCCTGGACTTCACTCTGCTGCCATTACCACCACATCTGGGCTGCCCGGAAGGGCAGACATGGCAGTGCAGAGGACCACAGGGCAGCCTGGGAGTGGGCTTCAGGCTGCTGCAGTAGGAAGGCGGGGGGGAGGGAGGGCACCCCCCCCCCCCGAAGTATGCATGAGGCCAGGAGCACACTCCGATGGCTTGTAGAGCAGTGCGTACCCAGCCGGTAAGTCAGGTGGGGGGTGGGGAAGAGAGGGAAGGGGCAAGGGGGGAAGATCGAGACCCCCATGGTGAGGGAGGGAGTGGGAAAGGGGCTAGAGTGAATGGGCCCCCAGGGCTGGGACAGGTCATGGGATGGAGCTGCAGGTGGCTTATCCAGGGGGATGGGGTGGCACGACTCCCTGCTGCTGCATGCTCCCCCATGGGGGGCATGTTCCCCCTGGATTTTTGCATAGTGCAGAGGTGGGCTGCCTTCTGTGGGCTGGGGCTTTATGCCTTGTAGCCTTTGCCTGGGACCTGCACAATAGCTGTTCCACATGTCCCCTGTACACCTGGTGGTGGGAGGCACAACATAGTGTTGCGTGGCTCCTGGGGCAAAGGCAGCAGGGCACAGAGTCCCAGGCTACAGCAGGCAGCCTGCCTCTGCCCCATGCACAAATCTGTGGCTCCCCATGCCTCCCCCAGGGGTGTGCACAGTGATGGAGCTGCCCATGGCTTCATCCCACAACCTGCCCTGGCCCCGGGGTCCCATTAAACTCTGCCACAATCCCTCTCTCACTGCGGAGACCTCGATCTGACTCCTTCCCTCTCCCCCTACACGTTTCCTTCCACAGACTTACCTGCTGGGCATGACCAGGCTGCCTTACATGCCACTGGGCTGAATTCCTTTAGAGTTACCATATTTCATTTAAAAAAAGAGGACAGCTGTGTGTGTGTAATATAATGGATGGGGGAGAAGTGATATGCTCGTGCCCTTCTCCTGCCCTTCACTCTCATGCCACAGCCCCTGCCTCAGCCCTGCTGCTGCCCCTTACTCCTGTTCCATAGTACCCCACTTCCTTCCAGGGCATGCAGGGACCCTCCCTCCCCAGGCTCCAAACCCCTCATCCCCCCACACCCACAGCCCCCACCCCACCTTCACAAGTTCCTCCTCCACACACACCCTGAAACCATACATAGTACTTTCATCATTTTTGCATACTTTTGAGGTTTTATGCGCATAATTTTGAGTTTTTAACTGTGTGATTAAGATTGCGATCAAGTGCAACTAATTTTTTTAATTGTGAAACTTCATAAACATCAGGGGCTGGAAGGGACATTGTGAGATCACTAAGTCCAGCCCCCCTGCCATAGGCAGGAAGTCTACTGGGGTTAAATGTTCCCAGCAAGATAAACATCCAATGCCTTTTGAATGAATCCAGAGTAGGTGCTTGCACCACTTCTGGGGGGAGTCTATTCCAGACTCTGGAGACTCGGACAGTAAAGTTTTTCCTTATGTCCAGTCTAAAATGGTCTTCCAGCAGTTTGTGATCATTAGACCTTGTCTTCCCTTGGGGTACCCTGGTGAACAGATGTTCTCCTATTCCCTGATACACACCCCTTACATACTCTCCCCTGGACTCTCTTAAGCTTATCCATGTTCCTCCTGAAGTGGGAGGCCCAAAACTGGATGCAGTACTCCAGCTGCAGTCTCATTAAGGTGGAGTAAAGCGGGAGGATTACATCCCTAGTTTGGCTTGAGAGGCATCAGTGGATGCATGCCAGTGTTTTGTTTGCTTTGCCAGCCATGACATCACATTGGTGGCTCATGTTCACCTTGTGATCAATCAAGACCCTCAAGTCTCTTTCAGTCATGGTGCTAGTGAGTGTAGCACTGCCGAGGCTATAAGTATGATGCTGGTTTTTCCTCCCAAGGTGAAGCACGCTGCACTTCTCTATGTTGAATGTCATCAGGTTTTGGTCCACCCATCTTGTGAGCATATCCAAGTCAGCCTGTATCCCCACTCTGTCTTCCAGTGTGACCACCTTCCCTCATAGTTTAGTGTCATCTGCAAACTTTGCTAGTCCTCATCTGACACCCGAATCCAAATCATTAATGAAGATGTTGAAGTGTACTTGCCCAAGTACTGAGCCCTGAGGGACTCCACTGATCACCTCGCACCATGCTGATTTGCTTCTGTCAACTAGTACTCTTTGGGTCCTACCCTGGAGCCAGTTCCCCAGCCACTGGACCATGAGATGGTTGAGGCCACAGTTCCCAAGCTTAACCATGAGAACATCATGGGAGATCAAGTCAAAGGCTTTCTTGAAATCCAGATATGGCATCAACCTTGTCTCCCTTGTCCAGGTAATGCATCACCTGGTCATAGAAGGAGATGAGGTTGGTCCGGCCAGAACTTCCAGCAACAAAGCCATGTTAGCTGGTGTTCAGAAGTTTACCTTATGTTAGTCTGTTGCTGATGGATCCCTTGATGATTTTCTCTAAGATCTTTCCAGGGATGGATGTCAGACTGATTGGTCTATAATTCCCTGGATTTTCCCTCCTTCCCTTCTTGAAGATTGGGTGTCTCTTTTCCAGTCGTCCAGTTCCTTACCCAAGTGCCACAAATTCTCAAATATCTTCACCATGGGGTGTGCTATGATGCCCGCCAACTCCTTCAAGACTCTTGGATGCATTCTATCTGGGCCCACAGACTTATAAATGTCTAGCATCTTGAGATGTTTCCTCACTTGATCTGTGTCAATTGTGAGCCCATCCCCCACTCCCTGGATGTTTCACATTCTATCTGATAGTGTGACCCCCTTGGGTGGGTGGAAAACTGATGCAAAGTAATCATTTAGGAGATTGACTTTTCCTTGGGCGTCAGGCATCAGCTGCCCCATTTGATCTCGCAGGGGTCCAATGGTGCCTTTCATCTTTCTCTGGCTTCACACGTATCTGAAGAACTTCCAGCACTCTTTCCTGCCTAGGCAGGGGGTTGGACTCAATAATCTGTTGAGATCCCTTCCAGCCCTAGCATCTATGAATCTATGAACTTTTTGTTATCCTTGATTCCAGTGGCTAGCCTGAGTTCAGTTTCTGCATTGGCTTTTCTGGACTGTTCTCCAGAGGTGTGGGCTAGTACTGAGTAGTTCTCCTTGGTGATGATTCCTGCTTTCCGTCTTGTTTAGCCTTCTCTTTTAAATTTCAGGAGATCCAAAAGTTCCCTATTTAGCCATGGGGCTTCCCTGCCCACTGACTGCATTTTCTGCAGGACAGGATGGACTTCACTTGTGCTTTGAGGATTGCATTCTTATAGGAATAACCATTCCCCATGGTTTCTTAATGCCTGACTGACCGGTCTCCTGAGTTTGTGAAAGTAAGCCTTCCCAAAGTTGAGGATTTCTGTTTTACTGAGGGATTTGCCCACCCTGCATTGGACAGAGAAAGTGATCAGTTCATGGTCACTGCCACCTAGCTTCCCCTCAATCCTCAGATTACTCACCAGATCATCCCCATAACCAGATCCAACAGTGCCTCTCCCCTAGTCAGTCCATAGACCTCTTGCATTAGCTAGAGGTTATCAATGCAAGTGAGAAAGCTATGCGACCACGTCAGATTTGGCTGTATGCTCTTCCCATAAGATGTCAGGGAGGTTGAAGTCCCTCATGATGACCATGCATCGGGAGTGTGTGGCCTCAGCTAGTTCCCGACTGAATTCATGATCAAGTTCTTCTTCTTGGTTGGGAGGTCTATAATAAACTTCTACCATTATATACCCTTGCCCATGCTCTCCCCACATTTTAAACCAGAGTGTCTCAAGATGCCCTCCTTGGTTAGTGAACTTTGTTTGAAGGGAAGTGTACTGCTCCTTGACATAAAGAGCTACACTCCCACCCTTCTTCTTGACACAGTCTCTCCTGCACAAGGTATAGCCTTCTATACCTACAGACCAGTCATAGGTGGAGTCCCACCAGGTCTCTATTATCTCTACAAGATCATAATTTTTATTCCACAAGAGGAGGGCCAGTTCTTCTTGTTTGTTTCCCAAGCTCTTGGTGTTTGTGTACAGGCAGTTGAGTCTGACATGGGAAGCCCTAGGCTTCCTTGTGTGATGGGATGTGACCTTTCCTTGTCTGTTGGCAGGGTGGGTTCTCCTGGGCTACCTGAGCTGTTACTACTGTGGTTGACATGACCTAGGCTAGAACTGTTAATTGACTGCCCGTTCCCCAGTGATCTTAGTTTAAAGCCCTGTGAATCAGGTCAGCCATTCTGGCTGAGAAGAGCTTCTTCTCTTGTAGGGTGAGGTGGAGGCCATCCCTTCCCAATGTTCCGCTACCTCTCTCAATGAAGTATGGGCTGTGGTCAAAAAAGCCAAACCCCTTGTGATGGCACCACTGCCGGAGTCTTCTATTCACCTACTGATGCATCTTTCTCTCTGGAGCCTGTGGTCCATGACCAGGAGGATGGAGGAAACACTACCTGTGCGCCTAGACCTTTGAGCCCAGCCTCCAGAGCCCTGTAGTCATGCATGATGAGGCTGGGATTGTTCTGAGCTGTATCATTTGTGCCCACATGGATGAGTAGCATCTAATTGCAATCAATTTTTTTAATCATTTGACATCCCTAAGTTTTACATTATGCCCATCTCATTATCAGTGGGCATGTCTACACATGCACTTGAATGTGCAGAAGCCTATTATACTGTGCAGTAAAGTGTCATGTAAAAATATATGCAAATATGCTAATATGTAGTAAAATAGGCTACTGTGCATTAAGCTTCACTTAAAAAGCATACACGTGCAATACTGCGCATTAGGGCAGCCTAATGCACATTTATTTAGTACCTCATATTGCAGGTGCTAAATTTAATGCACATTAGGAAATGTGTGTTAATGCATGTGTAGATGTGCCCACAGAAATAGGAACTTAATTTAAATGGAAATTCAGAATCTGAACTAAACAGTAGAACAGAAGAGTCTCAGTAACACAGGCAACAGTAAGTAAATTATTGCTCTTACTATTTCTTCACTACATATTTCACTAACTGAATCTTTAAAACCATAGGGACAATTGTAGCAGGAACTGAACTAATGTAGCGGATTTTAACATAGAGTGTAATAATAGTGAAATGTAACCATATTAGTCTTGTCCTGTAAGCAACTTGAAAACTCCATTTTGTATCCTTCTGCTTGACACAAGTGAATGAACTCTGCATAGCTTTTATGTATGAGTGTGTGTAAAAGGGTGAATGGTGACAGAATGGCATACAGATGGGAGAAGAAGATTTAACTGTTTATGTAAGCAACAAGGTGCCAAATGTAAGTTACCAGTCAGTAAACTAATTAATGAATGGCTGAAGAATCCCTTTCAGGCCTAGGGCACAAAGAAGATAACGAGGAGGAGGAATGCACCCATCCTGCCAGATGGGCAGCAAGAACACTCCAAGGCTGAGATAAGCTGAAGACAAAAGAAGAACAACTGCAAAAACAGAAGCTGGGTATAGAAAAACCCCAAAGCACTGAAACAAAGAATGCCAATCCTTATAAAAGAAGGCTTCAAAAATGCCAAGTTGGGTGAGTCTCTCTCTCAACTGCTGTTTCATTGGCGCACAGACGTGTCTGTTTCACCCCGCTTCAAGCTGTTATCTTCAGGATCTTTCTCTCATAATAACCACCCTACCTACTATCTGCATCTTCTCTCAATAAGGCCTGGGCTGGCCACCCAGTGCTATTATTGAACAACTGCTGCTGGTAACTATAATGTCTAAATGGAATGGTTGCTTTGTGTTTGTGTGTGCCTGTGTGTAAGTTTTGTGCATGATGTTTTGTGTGTGTCTATATGAGTGATGTGTCCAAACCTCTTTGTCTAATCCATGTAATCAATGAATGCGGCATTTTGCCTTATCCCCCCTTATAAGGTCTAGCTCATGTTTTGAGCAATTGGCAATTTGTTAACAGTCATTCTAGAGCAAAGTTGACTTTGTAGAGTAACCTGAAAAAGGGTATGGACA
>NW_017729007.1:3095452-3103277 GCF_001723915.1 Gavialis gangeticus | reverse complement strand
GTGCCATTCTTGTGGGACAAACCATTGAGAAAACCAGAATAAGCTTCCAGAGGATTTGCCTAGGGGATGTGGGAAAGAGATGGCTGGGGAAAAGGAGTTAATTGCCTTGGTGGTGCACATTAATCAATATAGGGTGAGATCCTACTCACTTTGTTCACATGAATAGCCCAGCCAAGGTTATTAAAATCAAAGAAAGAAGTTGCTGAAGAATAAGGTGTTGATAATAATTTACAGAAAATTTGTGTCTTTAATTTCATTGGGAGGTCTGTAGATATATGGATCAGTCTTGAAAAATTGCCTACACATCTTGAGAAATAAGTAAGTACCCAGTCATGTCCAAAAATCTCTGGACCTGATTTTTTTCTTCCACCAGTTTTACAACATTGTAGGTCTACTGACATCAGTGGAGTGATTCGTGACTTCTACTGATATAAATCAGAAGAGGATCAGAAGATTGAAAATGGAATAAAATAAATTTTAACAAAGATAATATAAGATAATTTTTTTAATGGATGCTTAACTTGCTGGGGTCATCTGACCCCAGCTGACTTCCTGCCCTTTGGGAAGGGGGATGCACCTGATGATCTCATGAGGTCATCCAGCCCTTCCAGCTCTAACATCTATGAAATCTATGACATCTATGAAAAATTTCAGTTGAATAGTTTTAAGGAATAGGACCAAAAGGGTTGGTTCTGCATCAGCTTGTACAGAGCATGGAGGAGGTTTAAACATCACAGTTGATGCAGAGACCTGCACAAGCATACAGTCCTTTCTGATGCACCCCAAAAGATTTTTCACTAGCACAAACAAGCATGGAATAACAGGGGGATTATTTATAGATAGGCTACCATATTCCTAGTGTCAACATCCCAGAAAGTTAATTTACCATAAATACAGTTGTTCTTGTTCTGCTGCATGAACTAATAATATACACCTGAACCACCTAACAGGAACTGAAATGAAGAATAGGTTTGTCAGTTGTTTGGATTAGTATATGTATCCCCCCTTGCCAACACATCTTCTCAAACCTTGGCAAATAGAGTTAGTCAGAGTGCTTGCTTCTTCTATTTTATAGGTAATAAAAACCCAGTAGAGGTAGTCTAGTGGATAGAGCACCAAGCTAGAATGCAGGAGATATGAGGTTAATGTGTGGTTCACTACTGACTTACAGTAAGACTTTGGGCAAGTTACTCTAGTGCATGCTTAATTCCCATGAGGATAATCATTCCCTGCTTCACAGGTGTGTACAGCTGGGCAATTTTTTTGGATGAATAGTTTATTCATGGACAAATGTTATATCAGATAAACTGAAATGATTCATAAGTTTTTGTTGAAATAGGTGAACACTTTTGGAAGAAAAATGGGCAAAAAAATGAAAAGTCAAAATCTTCAACATTAAAAATGTTTTGACTTTTTAGCTTGAAATAATACTTCATTTTGAAATATGCCTAAATCTTTTATAAAGGTTTAAAAATCACTGGAAAATTAACTAAACATATAGATTTGGGTCAAATGAAATATTTCAGTTGACCTGAATTTTTTTTTCATTTCTTCAGTTTACCCAAGAAGCTGAAATATCAATTATTTAGTGTTAGTTGTCAATAAAAAATCCATTAATGAATGTAAAATGCTTGGGTACTTTGAGGGCCACAAAGTCCTAGAATAAAATCTAGTCAGTGTATGTAAGGTGGTAGATAGACAAAATAATTATACTGATTTAAAAGGAGGGTGGGGACATACCAGTCTTGATATATTCAGTTTAGTGCTTCTGCTACTCTCCCACAGTAAGTGGAAGTTAAACTGTGGCACCTTATCTGAGACTGGACCACCTATTAAATTATTACACTTTAACTTCCACTGACTGCAGGATAGGGTGGATACATGAAACAGTTAAAACAGATAAGCTTGAATTATGTTAAGTCCCCCCTCTCTTATATATTGATATAATTGTTTAAACTTTTCAGACTTGAAAGATTGCATTAAGTTATTTACAGACACAGAGCCCTTGATAATGGAAATATTTTTGTATGACTTTACTCCAGCTTTTTAATTAAATATGGTTAAGCCTATTTGAAGGTAACTTTCATGTTGACCCATATTTATTTAAACTTAGATTTGTTATTAGAAAAACCATTAAGGGCCTGCTCTCCCTCTGAATACATTTACATTCCATTATTATATTGGGAATTTATACCTGCACCAGGAGAAAAGCAATCTCTTTCTGCAATACATTTTAACATATTATATATTTTAAGTAAATGTGGAAATAATTAATGATGGAAAATTAAGTTTTATTTTTTAAAATGATGTTAAAAGCATACTTGTGAAAATTTTGCAAATATTTTGAGAAGAGACAGCTATAGAATGAGATGATAATTGAATTTTAAATACAAACTATGTAATATTAGTGACTGCACTTTGTTTTTCTATAAAAAGACAGACCAGATGATAATTGAGTTCTCAACTCTGCTTTCACATATTGTTAGTTCCATGGTTCAATGGGACATAATTTATATTAAAATATTAACAATCTTCCCATGTATCTGAAATGGTGCCTGTTTTATGTTGGGGAAAAAGGTAGATGCTATTTAGGTAGTCATCTGCACTAATTTGGAATACTTCTGAAAATGTCATAGGTAGAAATTATTCTCTGTGAATCAGCATGCTATCTAATAGACACAGGAAGAGTACTTTACTATCTATCTGATCTCATTTATTTCAATGTACTAGTACTATATTACTCAGTTTGTGGATCAGTGATGTCAAGAATAACTATTAGGGGTGTGCGAAGTGGGCCCTATTTGATTCAGATTCGGCCCAAATCAGGGACAGTAATTTGATTTGTTGATTCGGATCACTGCCCCTGATTCAGTTTGGTCGAATCTGAAGATTTGATGCTGATTTGGAGAGTCAGCGATTCGGACATAGACGCAGCTTTAAATGTTTTTTCTACATACCTCAAGGTACCAGCGTGGCTTGTGAATGCTGCGATGATGTGGCACATGGAGCATCCCACAGGAATGCAGGGAGGTGGCCCTCCACGTGCTCAGCAGTGAACCTGGAAGTGGATCAGAAGTACTACTGGTCCACTTCCAGGTCCGCTGCCCCCCCAAGGCATCAGCTTCTGGTCCACTTCTGGGTTTGCTGCCATGTGCTGGGGAGCCCCCCGTGTTTCTGTGGGACACTCCATGTGCCCCAGCATCACAGTGTCCATGAACTGCCTGCTACCTAGAGATATGTAGAAAAAACATTTAAAGCTGTGTCTAAGTCTGAATTGCAGAATCTTTCTGAATCTCTTCGAATTGATTTAGAGGGTTCTGATTCGATTCAGAGAGATTAAAGGGTCCTCTGATTCGATTCAGATTCGAATCAGCCTGAATCTCCGCTGAATCGAAGCAGGGATGGAAGCTTCACATAGCCCTAATAACCATGCATTGAATAAGTTCCTACACCATTCCTGACATGGCCAGGTTTAACAGTGTTTTCATCCATAATTCCTAAAGATAAACCACAGACTAGAAAGTGCTTTCTAAAAAGCCTCTGCCTTATGCACACAATTCATTCTGAGCTGTAAGTGCGAAGAAAGATTTCTGTAATTCCTTGGATCAAAAGAGACATAAAAATTAAAAATGACAGCTATTTGAAAAATCTATCCCATAATGCATCATTATTAGTTGGTAAGCCATTATAATGAATTAACCAATTGATACTTTTTTCCCAAGTTGTAATTTTAGTTTTCCTGAGATAGGGCTACATTTGATCATATTAAAAGAAGATATCTTTGCAAATATGTAAAACAATAAAAAGGCTTTTATTACCTTAGAAGAGCAAATGCAATGTTACTTCTGTATAAGGATCTTCTATGCAGCAACTTAGGCTAAAGCCATGAGGGTTAGCATCACTTAACATAATGAATACGTTAGATTTTAGTATAAGTGATTTTAGGTTCACTAAGATGTGCCAGGACTGACTGCTGGATAATTTTTCAGGCACAGCATCTTCAAGTTTGGGAAAGAAGCTGACACAGACTAAGCTTCATAAAAGAATAAAATAAATTACTTGTGTTTAGCTGCATGTACATGAAAACAGTCACCTAAAGCAAGGTTGGCAGTCTTATGCTAGTGCAGGCTGGAGCCTGTGACTCATCTGTGGCTGTGAGTCTCCACCCCCTCCTGCAGTGGCCAGCTGCCTGCACTCACTCTTGCTGCAGATTCCTGACCCCCTGCAGTGAGGAAAGCACAGGCACCACACTATGTGGGGGATGGGTGGCATAATGCAGTTCTGTGCCACCAATCACCAGTGTTGGATTGGACTCTCACAGGGCAGACAAGACCTCAGAAGGGACTGTATACATTCATGGATGATAGATTTATTAATGGCTATTGAACAGAAGCGTTGGAGATGCTTCCTATGGCATCTCTAACTCAAGAAATGGTGGATGCCAGGGAGGGTTTTAAATAGGGGATAGATCACTCTAGAGCAAGCTAGGAAGCTTCTGGTTGGGCAGAGCCCTTCTGCCCATGAGGGTGGGAGCAAGGCCCAATGGGGTATATGGGGGGCTTGTACCTGTGGGTGCCTCAATCCCATCCTCATGGGGGGAAGGGCTGGGTGGGGTGCTATTAGTTGGGGGTACCAGGCTGGATGCAAGTGCCTGGTGGAATGGATTTATCCTGCGGGCCGTATTTTGCCCACCCCTGATCTAATTGCACATTCCCTATTCCAATAAATCTGATAAAGCAGGTCATTGACTATGAAAGCATAATGTCTCTCTGAACCAGATCCTAAGGCCAGGTACAGATGTTACACTTATTGTAGAGTAAGTGCACAGAAAGTACTCTACCGCTATAACTGAACAGATGGTCAGGGCACATAGACTGCTATAAAAATGGTTGATCCCACTCTAAAATAACCCTGGATGGATGTGGTATCAAATTTCAGCACTATAGGTTAGAGAACTATAATTAACATCTGTACCAACTCCCATTGCAACTCATGTTAGGTCGCATTCTGGTGGCATCCCATGGGGCTTTGTGGTAACCCACTCACCTCTCCTTGTAGGGTTGCACTTTAGCTTCAGCCAGAGCTCATCTGGTCTGTTTGAATGCTGGGTTAGCCCAGGCCCAGGGCTGTCACTGAGAAGAGTCAGTGAAGTCATCGTCCCCAGGCCCACATCCTTTCTTTCCATCTGGCCTTGCTGACTTACAATATCGGTGCAGTCTTGGCAAGGATGGTTATTGCTCTTGCCTGATGTCTTGGCTTGGTCCATTTTCCCTTTTGAGCTTACCTCTTCCCCCTCTGACCCTTCCAATTAGCATAGATCCATCCACACAAAGAAAACTGATTATCGCTGAATTTCTTTTATTGCCTATTGTCATAGGTGCAGTTCAGCAAATGCTGAATGTGGTTTAGCTACTATTGTAGATTCAAAGAAAGCAGGGCTGCTTCTGTTCACGGTTAACCTGTCTTAAGAAATGATTCATCTGCACTTGTTTTTGGAAATGGTCATTTTCCCTAATGGACATGAGGTTCTTGACATAAAATTGTGTTAAATCCTGACTATTTAACATGGCTCAGAATGGAATCAAGATAAGTTTGGTGAAGAAAATGCCTTCTAACCTTGATTTCTATCAAGGTACGTAATAGTTCTGTAACACTGTTAACTTGTATCATGCTTTTCAAATGCTGTTACGGAGTCCTTGTTGTAGACAGGAACCCCAACTCCTATTACTATAAAAAATATATTTGAACATGCCCAAAATGTACAGCAGTACACTCACACATACTAATATGTAGCATCACTATTTCCTAACTTATCTGGGGAAACTGAATGTAAGTATAAAATGTAGAATGTGAGAAGCACTTACACTGCCTCTGCTTAGTAGAGGATGCAAGACCAGAAACTCATGAGTCCAACTTACAGACCCAAAGTCATAGAAACCTTGGATCCTCTGTACATGTGCTTGTAAGACATGCTTAGCTGAACCTAAATTTACCTTTGTGCACAAGGCACATGTGACAGACTCCTGCATTCATTCATCTATTGTATTCAGATCATAGTCAGCTGTGTGTCACAACCTAGTGGGGAGGTGGAGTGTTAACGGGTCTCTGTCCATGCACCAAACCTGGCAATGGGCCACCCTCATATCTTGTTGTGCCCTCTCCAGTTATGAATCACCCCATGGACCTGATACAGAGCCCAGGGGAAACCCCAGCACATGGGCACAGGCCTGTGGAATCCTGGCCCTGGAAAACCAGTCCAGGGAGCTGCAGGGCTAGATACCCTGCCACCCAAACCCCAGCATGGTCTCCCTCCCCCACCATACAGGATCCAAGTGGCAGGGGCCAGGAAGTCAGCACTGGGCCTGCATGGAGTCAACCCTGTGGGCTCTGCAGCTTGGGCAATATTGTCAGGTACCAAGGCCATGGGTGCATAGTGTACTAAAAGGTTTTTCTGGCTGTAGGTTCCCATAGTGTGAGAGCACATGAAGCGATGTGGTTGGTGTGGGGGAGGGCAAATAGACAGACACCTCTGGAAACTTCAGAACCATGTGGGGCATGGCCAGCCACCTCCTTGATTAGTTGAATTTTACAGTCCAGCCAAGGTGTGTAGTGTTGCCAGAATCATGGGATATCTTCTGAAAGCTATTGCAAATTTTGAGATTTTGGAGGTAACCTGAGCAGTGGATCCCAGGTAATATAGGAGCAGAGGCCATGACCCTCTGAAGTGACAGCGAGAGCCATGCGCCAGGAACCACACCTATGCACATCTGCTACTGCTTCCATCCAGCCAGCCTTCCATCCACCCTCTTGCAGCCAGAATCTTACCCACCCACAGATGCTGACACCCCACAGTTACCACCATGGACCATGGATGAACTTGCTCTGTTTACCACCACCAGCCAGACCTGGGTACACAACTGGCAGCTTGGGGAAATAAAGGATCTCATTGCCAACTGGGTCAAGGAAGACATCCAATGTCAGCTTTAGAGAGGGAATCAAGTTAGAGATGTCTTCAATCACAGTACCCTGTAGATGCAGGTGTGGGGACACTACAGGGATTGGACACAGTGCCTCACCAAGAGCACGTTGATGAAGAGGCATTAGCACCACATGCTTGACGCTATAAGGTGGTCTGGGTGCTGAAGACAGAGCATGATATTCTACAAGGAACTGTGCCACTTCCTTACTGAGAACATGGAAGTTGACACCCCCACACCCATGAGATAGGGGTGTTCTGGAGGAGTCATTTTCAGGGACCCCATTGGATGAGGTACAGAGAGGCCCTGGTCACTGTTCCACACAGGGGCTGGGACTATTCTGAAGCAAGCACTCTTACATGCCATTGTGCCCCTCCCAAAGGCATGAAGCACATACCAGACACCCCCGCCTCCAATACCAGCACAGTTCCTGTTGTGCCACCATAACCCACAGGACCCATGGCCAGTCCTATCAACATTTCTCCTGGAGAGTCAAGCCCCATGCAAGGATGCCCCTGATTGTAAGGTTCTCCCCAGCACCAAGGGGCTGTGAAAAGGACCCAGGCCCTGGGAGAAACGTGGGCCCTGGGAAGAAAGGAAGGGGCACTGAGGGGAGCTGAAGTCACCACAGGCCAGACCTGCAGTCACAGCCCTCTCTCATGCCATTAGGGCCGAGAAGCCCACAAAGGGGTTGGGGTGCGGGGAGGGTGGGAATGCTGGGGAATAGGTGTAGGGCACATTATCCTGCTTTGCCTCACTTACAGTGCAAGGCCACCGGTCAGTAAATGCTGGAAAGTTTGGTGTGTACCCTGGATTGGGGAAGGGAGGGGTTGGGAAGGGAGAGGGGG
>NW_017729007.1:3078911-3095337 GCF_001723915.1 Gavialis gangeticus | reverse complement strand
GTTGGGAAGGGAGAGGGGGTGGGGGTGGGGAACTGTGCCTGGGTTGTGGGCAGTGCTGTCTGATGCAGGGCCAGAGGAACCTGGGGCAGAGGACCCATGGTCAGGTGGCAGGGTGGAGGCACTCAAAGCCCTTTGGCTCTGCTCATCAAGGGGGGGCTCCTGGTCCATGCAGGTGAGAAGCTTGTTAGCTAGGACTTCATGGATCCAGACAGCCTGCCACTGTGCAGGGATGGGACCACCAACATTGGTGGGGGTCTCACCCTCTCCCCTATCCCTGCGCCACGTGTTTTCATGTTGCCAGGCCCAGTCCATTGTTAAAGTGCTCCTTCTGGCAATCTAGCTGCCCCTGATACGGCTTTATGAGCCAGGACAAGAGGGGGTAGCCTGGGCCCCTAATAAGGACTGGGGGGTGATGACATAATCAATGATGAAATTGGGGACCTTGGGAGCATAGTGCCCATTCTTCATTGGCCCAGGGAACAGAGAATTGCCCAAGATGTGGGCATCATCCTCATGGCTGTGTGAAAGTTGTTGGCCCAGTTGTGTCCCAGATGTCTGTGTTCTGTGTGTGTGTGTGCATGCCCCAGACACCTGGGTGGTGTGTGTGTGCGCCCCAGACACCTCCACTCTGTGTGTGTGTGTGTGTGTGTGTGTGTGTGTGTGTGTGTGTGTACGCACATGCCCTAGATGCCTGGGTACTGTGTGTATGTGTAAGTGCACACACACATACACACAGAACCTAGGCATCCAACACACACACACACTTTGTAGGCACATGGTGCTCTGGGTGTCCATGTGCAGGTTGGCTGGTGGTTGGCTCATGGCCATGAGGGTACATGCCATCTACATCAGGTCCCGATGGGCAGTTGTGATATCCCACAGCCTCCGGTGAGACTCACACAGGGTGACCATGAGGACCAGCTGCAGCTCCTGGGTCTCCCTGCTTGGGCACACAGGCCAGAAAATGAAGACACGACTCATAATGTGGGGTTGGGAGCATGGTGGCCTGTGCCCAGCAGCCAGTCAAGGGTGGCTTTGCTCTTTGGCTCTTTTTGGGAATCTTCAGTGGCTCAGGGAGCCTGCAGGGCACACTGGGAGACAAGCAAGAACCCCTGCTACCTGCTAAGCTTGGCCGGTGCAGGCAGGCTCCAAGCCCTGCCCCACTTAAGGGCTAACTTGTGTTATGTTTGCTTCTGAACTAAGCATGGATGCTTAGAATAAAGATCGGAAGTTAAAATACTTTCATCTCAGGCTTCTTGAATATCTGTACCCTAGGGTGCCACCTTTGTCTGATTTTAGACTAATGTGAATAACTATCTCTTTATAATTATGTAGAAGAACAAGAACATTCAAAAGGGAAGAGTGGAGTGCAGAGATATTAACAGAGAAAGACTGTAATGAGTCATAAAAGCATTGTCCTTGTATAGTCTGTATTTTTTAGCATCCAGGAAGCTTACTAATTTTTGTTTTCAGGTGTTTTGTAGATGTCCCTTGAGAAGAAGGATTGTTAGTTCAGAAAATGAGTGGTTGTTCTGTGAAAAATGTTCTCCTGTTGGTGCCTATACATCCTTCTTCTTTCTCTTTGTTTGTTCTGATTGTTCATTCTAGAGTGTAGTCTTTGTCTAGTTTCACCCACATATATTGTGACCCATATTCTGCAACTGATTTTATGGAAAGCTTCCAATGACTTCAACAGGAGTAATGAATGCCTGGATGTGCCCAGACTCTACATTTAAATTATACCACTGGATCACTGAATATATTATAACATGAAAAAGAGTTGGCTTAACTTTATTTTAGCCTTAGGTAAAGCAGTTAACCTTATGTTGCTGAATTCTCTGAATATTACTGAAACAAAATACTTTGCATGTAGAAAAAAAGTCCGTCTTTCTTTAAGTGACTATTACTATTGACTGATAATTTATTTCTGGTTTATTTTATTCTGAGGTACAAATGAGCTGTTTATTTAAACTGGCATATAAATGTTCTTCACAGGTTAAAGTGGAAGACATGAGCCACTCACTATGGCAAAATATAATCTTACAACTAAGATTATATCACCCTTTTAGTCTCTAACAACCCTCTCAATGTGTCAGTTTTATTTTAAAAGTTCACGTTTATCAAAATACCAGTCAACTAATGTCAGTCAATGATAGCAGATTTGGTTTTCACCCTGTATTTAGTTTGGGTTTCACTCTACTCTAGGGAGAAAAGAGTATTAGGATAATACATGGGGAGCATTTCTACACAAAATGGTACATCACCTTAGTTTGTCACTACAGCGACGTAGTGTCGGCAGGCATGAACTGTGATGCTGATGCTACTGCGCAGTACCTATGAGCAAGTGTGCAGTAGCTCATTGTTACTGCGCAGTAGGGTCAGAAATGACCTGTGTTAGAGTCAGCCACATGTTACTGCACAGTCATTTAGTACTTTCTAACAACTGAGCAGTCATTTAGTATTTGCACAGCCATTTAGTACTTTAGAAACAACTGAGCAGTCAGGGGCACATGTAGATGCACTCAGGGGGAAGGAAATTCTTGATTTACAGTCATTTTGTTTAGGAAATCCCAATTCCCTTCTTTGCAAAAGCAGAAGCCCAGATCTTCTTTTGTATTTCTTAATCTGAAATTGTGGATTGAGTCCCTCCAGGAGACAAAGGGGATGACGAGGTCTCAACTCCTGGCCCAGTACTCTAAGAGGTTATAGGATAATATATACTCATATATTACATATAGGCCTAGGAAAAAGATCATGTCCTGCATTTAGCAGGGAAAACAAAAACCTCCTCAGTCCTGGGCAGCCTGACTAGTGGACAGATTTCCTTTCTGACCCCAAATCTCTCAACCAGTTTGACCTTGAGTAGAAGAGCAAGACCTTCCATCCAGGTCCCTGAGATGTTTCTAAATGCTAATGAGCGAACTAGGAAATCTCATTCAAAACTTCACTTTTAGCTGTGGCCAGTGCCCAATAGTTCAAAGGATTGCAAACAACATACAAACAAACAATCAAAACCATCCAGATCCAAATACAGCATTCACAAGGCAGGAGGGGGTGTGGATGCACTGAGATGATGTGTAGGGATTTTTCATAGTGTATCCATTTAACAGGCTTCAGGGAGAAATATTTAAGCAACCAGTAATATAGTAAAGTAAGATATTTTTATCCAGCCTTGAAAAATGGAAGGACTAAAATCTGAAATAGAGTTTAATATCATGTTTAAACTTTTATTTTTTCATGACATACTATCCTAATCCAACACTATGTTTTATAAAAAAATGCACAAGTGAAACATTCTCTTCCCTATTGACTTTTGAAACTCAACAATTCTTAGTTCTTTTCAAAATAAAGAATTCAAATCAGACTATTTTAACTTTATAGTGCCCATTTGTTCATTTATCTCTGTTCATCTGTACGGCTTGTGGATGTCCTCACAAAATTAAAGAAAGGAGTTTACACAAGTTTCAAATTTTTCAATATGTTTTGAAAAAAAAATCTACAGTCACTATGCCACCAAAATAAATGGAAAACTGGATATTATGAAAGAAGAATATCTAGGTGTCCTCATTCTTCATTGCCCTGAATTAAAGCAGAATCATAGCATTTATACCTGTTGGCCTGGAGGTAGGTGACTACTTAAAACAATTAAGTATCAGAATATAAGAATTCAGGATTATTACACAAGTTGAATACATTGTTGAAATATATGCAACTAAACTGAAACTGAACTGAATCAACTGCATGGACAAAAATAATGTAATTTTTAATTTGGGAGATGCGGCATTTATTTGAGCACTTCTAAAAAA
Organism: Gavialis gangeticus; assembly: GCF_001723915.1. NCBI lineage: Eukaryota > Metazoa > Chordata > Crocodylia > Gavialidae > Gavialis > Gavialis gangeticus. Next base: position 3,091,531 of record NW_017729007.1, on the reverse strand, counting down.
AAGTAAAGGCTGAAACTTGATTTGATCTTGCATGACAAGGAGACACTGACTCATTATTTTGTTTAGGAGTCTCTTGTGTTCTTTATTTTACTATGAACTGAATTATGAAAAGGAAAATAAATCTGATTTTAGATTTGCTAACAATGTGAAATGAATAAATATTGTTTGGTTGATTTAGTTTGAAACTATAGCTTGGGCATTGCTTGTGGCTTTTGTTTTGTTTATCCTCCCATTTTGCTATTAGAACACAGAGTCATTTTGGTGTACTATTCTGCTGACTACTGAAAGGATATTGTAAGCCCCAAATATAATTTGTATGTTCTTGTTGAAAGGAAAATTATTTTCTTGCATTAAATAAATAGATATATTGGCTCTGATCTCAGAAAAGGACAGAAACCCCAAACCAGGAAACATTGTGATCCTAATTTATACATATTGCTTCCATAAATACACAGACAAGTTGGATAGTTCATAAATTAATTTTATGTTTCCTAACAATCTATTTTTTAAATTTGAAAATCCAGTTTATACTTACAATTATGGTAGTAAGGTAGAAACATTTAAATACAAAATTAAAGTAATATTTTTTGTTAGCCCTATGATTCTACACAGTTAAAACTAGAGGCAAAATCCAGATTGACCCTTTAGTACCTCCAATTTAGGCTCTTAGCTCCAGGAGAAACATTGTTAAGCAGATCATTTTCTCATACAGCCAATAGGGAGAGTTATATGCCTCCAGAGGGCAATCACAAGAACCAACATGCTGAGCCAAGAAGCACTTGGAGCTAGCTAACAGCAAACACAAAAGCCACAGCCCAGAGGCTTGTCTGGATTCCTGGCTCACTCTGCAGTTTAGGTACTTCATTGATCAAGGTTCATGTGGTGGTTCTGTTGGTCCTAACCACGTTTATATAATAGCTTTGTGATTAAAGCACTTGGCCAAGAAGTGGATTCAGGCTCCTTTTGATTCTGATTCAAATTAACATTTCCCACTTCCCAGGAGGAGAGTACCACCAGCATACAGAATAGTTTGGATCAAGGTTCCCTCTAAGCTGCGTACATTCGCAGCCACACACAAGAAAAAATTATGCCATGCAGTAACTTTTTGGTGACATGCACCTGCCCCAACCTGACCACAGGCTGCTACAGGAGTGGGGAGGGGCAGGCACACTGAGATACCTGCACACTCCCAGCCAGGATTGCAGCCACAGGCAGGTAAGTTTCACTGGGCTGGGGCAGGAGGGAGTGCAGTAGGGGCAGGGTGCTGTCCCACTCCCTCCTGCACTGTGAGGATTGTCCCATGACCCGGCCCAGCCGGGGGCATATTCTTCATGAATGGGGCCCCAGCTGGGCCGAGGCAATCAGAACCCAGCGGTTCATCCAGGGGTGTGGGTGGGTGGCTGTGGCTCCCGCTGCTGCATGCACCATGGGGAGGGGGAGCATATTGCCTCCCCCAGCCAGGCGGGGTTGTGGGGCCATTGGAGTCTGGTGGCCCCTCCAGATGTGTGGTACAGGTAGTCAAGTGACGGCATGTGGCCCGGCCCCCAATCTCTGTGCGGGGCAAGGGCAGGTAGGATCTGCGCTCTGCCTGCTCCCTACCTCTGAGCCTTGCTGCAGCCTTTGAAAGTGATGCTATGTGCCTCACTACCTGGCCCACCCAGTGGCAAGATGCACATGGCACCCTGCTGCTTACAAACGCTGCAGTGAGGCATGAAGGCAGGAAGCAGGCAGACTGCACAGACCAAAGTGGTGCACTCATGGACCAAAGTGGGGTGCTCAAGGATCGCTACACCTTAGAGGGAAGATTGATTTGGATAGGACCACCCACCATCCCTTCTCCTGAAGCAATCCCATCATGCAGTTGAGAATGAAAATGTCATGGAGCCAAAAGGAGAGTAAGAATGGGGTGAGGCTACATGTTACAATCAGACCATATTAAGGGTATTTAAAATTAGAGTAAATGCATGTTAAAGCTTGTTAACAAGTGGTAAGTGACCTCTACATATCTTAAATGTATGCCGTTTTGCAGATTATGCCATTATGCAGATTATCTGTGAACCATGCTACCTAGCTCAAGTTGCCTTAACTTCTGGCTGCTTCATTGAGATAAAATGATCAACCTGTGCAGCAGCTCCCCACGTTTCCAGATCAGGCCTGCACTACCCTTGTCAGGCCCCATGACTTCCCAGCAGCTCCTCACCTCCTATCCCCTCCATCCTGCTCCTCCTTTCCCCACAGGGAGCTGTGGGGGCTTGTAGGTGAGGAAGCAGGTGTGCGGCCCAGTCTGGATCCATGTGTGTGGAGGCAGTGCAGGCTGCAAGGAAGCCAGGTAGGTAAGGAGGGTACCTTCATTGTTGCTTCTGCTGCCATTGTCAGGATGATTGGGAGAGGGATATAACCAGCAGGGGGAGTGATCCAAGAGACGATGATCCTGGAGGGTGATGGAGGGATGATCTCAGCAGTTGGCAGGGAGTGATCCAAATGGTGTGTGTGGAAGGTGATCAAGCCAGTGGAGGGATAATCAGGGGGTGATTCAAGCAGTGCTGGGATGCAGATGGCCCCTGACCCCTTTTCCTTCATCCCCTGGTCTAAACTGCAGCTAGAGAGCTGGCAAGCTAGGAAGACTTGGCAGCTCCAGGCCATGCCCCTGCTCACCAGTCACCTAGTGGTAGGTCAGAGCTGTGTGCATTAGAGAGGGTATTAACTTTTGATGTGTAACTGCTCACAGCACATGCTAACTTTAACACTTAAACATTCCTTACAGTTAGCATGTGCTAATTGTAATGTGTAACTACACCCCAAGAGAACTGACAGAACAAGGAACAACTTTTTCAAGTTATAGCAAGGGAAGTTTAGGTTAGATATTAGGAATAATTTTTTCACTAGGAAAGTAGTAAAACACTGGAACAGGTTACCTGGAGAGGTGGTGGAAGCTCCATTCTTGGAGATTTTCAAAGCATGACTATTCAAAGCTTTGGCTGGGATGATCAAGTTCTGGATGGTCCTGCTTTGAGCAGGGGGTTGGGCTAGATGACCTGTGGTCTCTTCCAACCCTAATGTTATAGGTGATGCATAAGGGGGAGTACAGGGGGGACACTTGTACCTCCTGAGATTGGCCCTCACTGGCCAGGGAGTGGGGACACTGAGAGAAGCACCAGCCGGTGCCCCCCCGAGATTGGCACCAGCTAGGGGGTGGGGGTGCCAAAAGAAGTGCGGGCAGCACTTCCAGTTTTGCTGCTGGCACTTCTGGTTTTGCTGTTGGCATTTCCAGGGTTGGCAGTCGGCCACTGGGGGACTCCTTCCCCAGTCAGTAAACAGCCCCTGGGGACCCCCCATCCCCCCAGTCAGCAATCGCCTTCTGGGACCCCCCGAGCCTCAGGAGGCACTAGCTTCCCATGCCTAATGTTCTATGATTCTAAGACCATGACTTTGTAGTCTAGTAGAGTACTTAGGGTGCTTTTACAGGTTACCTTTAAAACATTTTAAGTCTGTGGACTGTTATGCCATCATAAAGGTAGAACAGTTTCAGAGTAGTCACAAATTAAGGCTTAATGCTGTCTTAGACTTGCACAACTGTGACTTTCCATTAGAAAGCGTGGTAAGCAGAGGTGTGAACAGAAGCCAGGGCTCTATCCCTCCTCTGAGGTGGGAGAGGAGGGGGCAGGGTCACATATAGCTCAGAGGCAGAGAAACCACCATGGGGGCTGTGGCTTTCTTCACTCCACAGCCATGAGGAACCAGCTGGAGCCACACGTGGTAGGGGAAAACTTCTTGAAAAAAATGTTTTAAGTGAATGGGTAGGGGGGAGGAGTAAAGAGAAAGGATTGAAAAAAGAATTTAAAAAAAACTTAGAGGACCAGAATCTTACACATTTTACTGAACTGGGATTCGGTTTTGGGAGGTGTTGGGTTAGTACTCACACCAGGGAGGAACTGAAACCCAGCAGGCTTGCTGCGTGCATGTCACATTGGGGCATAGGCAAGACCCAGCTGAGAATGATTTCCATTTTTGGGTCATTCTCTCCATAGAGGTAAGTAGCAGAATTGTTTTTGCTGTTTGTACAGGGCTTCTTGTACAGCAAACTGATGAGCTGCACTGGGTGCTCAGAGAGGTCAAGGTGTGTTGGGATTGCACCCACTGAGGGTGGATGGGGGCATTGGCTTGGGGCCAACAACACCTCCTTAGGAAGTAGATTTTAGGAGGGTTGGTTTCCCCACAGAGCCAAGGAGTGGGAACAGCTGGGAATGGTGCATTCCTTTTATAAAGGAATAAAAATAGAGTGATTATATCCTAGAAGCACACTAACAATTCCCTGTAATGACCTGGGTAAAACAGATCAAAGGTAACCCTCATCTGATGTGGCATAACTTTAAAACTTAGAGGGTACTTAGCATGGGTTAATACCCTTTAATGGGTAAATGCTCTCATTTTAAGTGCCTCTATGCCAGTTAAAAGTTAATCAGTAACATCAGCTTTACAAGTGACTGGAGAGAGTTGGTCAGGATTGTTTTTGTATTGACTGTTTCAAATAAAATGCATAAACAGGCCTAGGCATAGGGACACAGACCCAGGTCTCCCCCTTCCTAAATAAGTGTCCTAAGACCTTAGTTATCAAGGCAGGCTCCCACATGCTGGGCACTGGCAGAACACTGGCACTGTTCTGCCCCAAACCTGAATCAAAATGGAGCTGAAGTAGGAGCAAAGTGCCCAGCTGTGCATGTGTGAAAACCTGAGTGTATGCAGCTCAGGCACTTTGCATAACAAAATTAATTTAAGCAGTTTTGTAGTTACTGGAGTGGTCCGATGTATTCTGAGTTGCTTTTTGGCAAGTCAGTTCTGCTTACATTCTATTTAAGTGTCTATTTTACCACTTTAGATCTATTCCTTAATCTTATTTATATAGATGTTGCATTAGAAGAATCAAGTTATTCGGTATATAAATGTCTATATTTGATTTTTTTTAAAGGAGAAACTGTCAATGGAGACACCAATAGTAATTTACTAGCTACCTGCATTTAGGTAGTATATCCCAGTACTCAACCTTTTGGTCTCATGGACCAGATGAGTGGTATGGGGCTGGTCCACAGGCCACATCAGGCCTGGAACCACCTTCTCCCCACCCGTCATGCTAGGAATGGGCCCTGGTCACCTGGTACCAACCCTCCTGCTCCTCCATGCATCAGGATTGGGTTAGTTCTGCTTAGTCCATCCCTGTGCACCAGGATCTGGCACCTGTCAAGCACTCAGGGCCCGGAGGTCCCCATGAAAATTTGGCAGCAAGGGAGTTCTCCCCACCCCTGTCACCAAATTACTGGACCTGTGAGAGAAACCTGTGGGCTGGATGACATGGTACTGAAGGCTGGGGGTTGAACATCCCTGGTATATCCTATTAAAATGTAAGGGTAAATGATCACACAGTGTACACTTACCTCATAGTTTTTTTTTCTTTAGCAATAAGTTTATCTTATCAAAGTCAGAGAAAATATATAATATGTTTTGAGGCAAGTTCTGTCCTCCATAACATCATGCAATTACAACAATTAGTGGCCTACTCAATTTGCAATTTTGCAGATTTTGTAGAAATCACAAAATCGGGCATTGTCTGCACAATTTGTGGAAAAAAATTACTAAAAATAAAATGCTGACCCCGCTGTGGGAGCCAGTGGTCCTCCTGGCCACTGTGGCCACACAGCCTATAGGAGGGAAGGGGCTCACTGGTGTGAAGGGGAGCAGCCAAGATTGTGGCCACTCCCACCCCTCGCTTCTGACTGGCTGAGAGGGCTGCCTGTTATAGTCCTCTTGGCCAATCAGCAGCAAGGGTAAAGGCCATCAGGCACATCAGACAATCAAAGCTGTGTGTGATAAGCCTGCCTAAGTGGTGGCATATCCTCTGATCTGCCCATGAAACTGGCTGCCTGCTTCTTTGATTTTGGTTGATCCCTAGCTATAATGCTATATGTAATCATGAATTAGGTGAAATTTGTATATGGTTCTATGCTTATGCTTTTTTTGAAAAATATGGCTTTATTAGATTTCTATCTCTATAATTGGGGACATAATTTTCTTTACTGTAGTGCAAAATCATCTAGCTCTAGAGTGAGGGCTGTGGTGAATAATATTATTTCAGGCACAAATGGGTTTTCTACTGATGGGCAAATCTTGCTTGTTCAGTAGACAAAACTTTCTTGTGGGGCTAAGTCTATGAATATGAACTAACATAAATACAAATCCCTGAGTGCAAAGTAAATCCCTCCTCCTAAAATAGCATGTTTGAGAATCAGACACAAACATTCAGTCACTTCACTTCAAGTACTCCTAGAAGATACTCAATTATATGTGTGATGAGTCTCAAATAAGAATACAAGAAAATGGAAATGTACTTTAAAAAGGCATAGATTCCTAGCCTCTCAAGCATTAATAAATGCCCAGACATCATGGAATAATTTAATAGCTTTTTAAAATGCCATTATATAACTTGTATTCAAGCTATTAATATGAGATGTTTGCCACTGGAAAAAGTGTATCTCCCAGAAACATGGTATTTCTTAAAAACATGTGTCTTATTTTGATTCAATGACTAAGATCAATTTCTTTTTTTGTAGATTAATTTCTAAGTATGTTACACAGACTTTAATAAGGAGAAAATGATTCTCTAATGCTTAGAAATAATTCCAGGATACTTTTAATATGCACAAAAAACCCCTGATTTGATTAATTCTGCACAAGCTTCTGAAAGAAAATGGCTTGTTAACTGGTTTTTCAAATGCTAGTCAATGGTTCATAAGCTTAAATTTTAACAGCTTGGTAACTATTCATGTCATAGAAAAGGGAATCTTTACCCATGCAAAAATGTGTCCCACTATCATTTGGCTACATAAATAAATGCTTTCTTTGATTTGTTTAGTTAGGATTTTTCTACAATTTTTATTTTAAAAAGTTTTATTTAAAAAAAGAAACAGAAGAAAAAAGTTACCTTTTCTACATGAATGATTTATATTTGATTCATTACATTTTGTTTATGCTGTAATTATACTGGAAAATAAAATGAAACAAGTTCAATAAGACTTTTACTGAGGTAGGTCTGTGGCTTATACTTGAACAGTATCTGAAGCTCTGATACCCAAAAGTAGATGCTTTATTCCCATTGAAATCAAAAGGAGGCAGAACCTAAACACTTTTGAGGTTCTGTCCTGTTGACATTCATAAAATTATGTTTTCAAGACTAATTCCTTAAAGATGTTTAAGTCTACCACTTAGATATTCCTAAACCACTCCCAAATTGGTGCCAAACATCAGGTCTAGGGATGGAAGTTGCACATAAACCTGTTTAAGTAACAAGAAACTGGTTTAAACCTGTAATGGAAGAGAAGTTCAGTGCGCATAAATCAGTTTCAGAATGGATGAAACTGGTTTGAGATAAGTCTGATATACTACATTGAACGAGGTTTAACTGATTTGGGTCAAACTGGTTTATGAAACTTCTGTCCCAGACCCCTCCCTTCCTGGTTCAAGTTAAATCACAGTCCCCCAGCATCCAAACATGCTTTCAAGCCCTGGGCTGAGCTGTGCTGTCTGTTTCAACAAAAGGGTTGGGAGGGGAGAAAGAGAGGCAAGGACTGTGTCCCCCTCCTGCAAACCCCAGCTGGGATCTGGGGCCAGGTACAGAGTACAGAGCTGCCCTGCCCTGCTAAACTTGCTGAAAATTACTGCTGGCTGTGACTGTGGACTACAAATCCCAGAGACACCTGGAAGCAGGAAGAGGAAGTGATGAGCAAACCTGCAGAGTCCTCCTTCTCTGATGCTGGACTGCAAATCCCAGAGACCTTGGGGGCAGCATAAAGAGGAAGTGCCTGAAAGGTTTGCTCTAGCAAGCCCCACAGCTTCTGGCCTGAGCCACTGCAGGCATGTGGCTGCGTTTCCTGAATCAAAGGTAAATGTGCATCTAGTTGTTTTTCAGTTTAATCTTTGCAGCTTTGACTAACCTGCAAAGTCTGAATGGATTCAGCCTTGGGCTTTTTGACGGTCTGTACTTAGCCCAAGAGTGCTTAAGTTTTTATGAATTCACTTGTACAAAGCTGCCTATATGTTGATGCTGCCCTACAGCTAATGAGCTGTTTAGAGCATTAGATCAAGCAACCACAGAATTCTCACATGGGTGTTGTCCATGGCAAAGCTTAATATAGATAAGCTTAGGACATGTCTAAGAGATGGAACCTGCACACAAGACAACTCAGAGGAGGAGGCAAGTATGGATGCCTCAGTGCTTAACATGAACTTAGACTGTGGAGAGGTAGACTAATATATTTGTCCTCTGCCTGATCTGAAACAGGGATTTAGACTCATGTTTCCAAGGTTCCAGGTAAGTGCCCTTTCCAGCAGGCTATTTAGTGTTTTAGTGTGAAGCAATCTAAATCTTTCCTCTTGTGACTGTTCTACTAAATTAATCATTTATTAGAGCAGGTGAAGGCCTTGGGCTATAAAATACATCTGTCATTTGCTGCGCCCAATGAATGTTTAATTATATAGACAAAATGGAACTGCTTCAACAGCAGTTGGCTATTAAAAGTGGGTAAGAATTTCCTTTTCTGCATAGGAAAACCAGGATGACCTAGCACTGGCACTTAACTCCAGAACCTACATGGCAAGGTTGCTAACTTGAGACATTTTATTTTACTGACAATCTGCAAACACTTTACTGATAACCTATTTTTAAAAATATATATATTTTACATAATCTAAATGTAACTCTTCTGTCAGGCTCTGGAAAAGGGGTAGGTTCAAATTTAGGGGTTGAGGCCAAATATAGTAAAAATGTTTGGTTGTCAGTAAAAATGTTGCAGAATGTCAGTAAAAAAAATGTCTTGGGTTGGCAACTCTGCTTGATTGCAGCAATTTCTACCATACTGCCCCCATCCCAGAGGTCCCCAACTTACCTCCATACTTTTATACCCTTGACTGTACCTCAAACCATACTGCCCTGCCCCCTAACAAGCCCCCACTCCTTCTGTCCCAGCACAGACTCTAAAGAAAAACTACTGTGTACTTGCAACCCAGCAGCATTATAGGTACGTGATGAGATGCAGCAGCAGCAGCACAACACAACTGAGGAGGATGAGAAGAACTGATGGAGACCCCCATGAGCCATAAAGCTCTGACAAGACCTCATTGTTTTGTTCCCAGTTACACTCTAGGTGGTTTTGCTGTACTCTATTTGTCCTTCAGCACTGCCTCTAGCTTCCTTCCAGTCAAGCTCCAGGTTGATTAGTTTCTTTTAAGGACAGCTGTGGTGGTGGGAGCCATTTCCAAGGACTGGAAGTGCCGAGGTTTGTCCCCTGATGCTCTGGGAGATAGACAGGCCATGTTGACGGGTGAGCTGCACAAGCCAGCATTGCACCGGCTTTTCAAGTAGCTGTCAATCAAGTTCCTCAGCGGCTGGCTGATGACATCAGCCATGGCCACTGCCATGGGGGATTTAAAAATGCCAGCAGAAGCCAGCAAGATAGAGAGAGGCAGGATCAAAGAAGCCAAACTCATCGGGGTGTGACCTCCCCGAGCAGTAATTACCAATGACCCTCCCCTGCAGAGAGTAGATGAGGGTAGTATCTGGCAGCCAGACAAGGCTTGTCAACCCCAGGCTCCACAGAAATGAGCTTGGGGTCAGCCACCAGCTTGAGGGCACAGGCGGGGTTTATTCAACCCTGAGCTTGCAGAGGGCACTGCAGGTACAAGCCCGGCACTGGGGTCAAGTGAGGTTGAGAACCACGAATGAAGACCAGGCTGCAAACATGAGTCTGCACTGTGAACAGAGGCTGAAGAGGCTGGGGTCCCTCAGCTGGAGAAGAGAAGCTGGGACCACAGGCTGGCACAGTGGCATGACAATTCCGATGGTTGGTGAGTAGATGGGGTGTAGGGGAGGCAGGACCCCAGGAACAACTGTGATGAGGCAGTGAGTACCTCTGTCTCCAGGTCTGGGCTAGGAACACTACTGAGCCCCTCCTTTTCAGTTAAAATTCCATCAAGTCATGGCAGATGAGTTGCGGGGGCCCATGCCAGGAAGTGGAGAGATACTCGTGGTGCCTACTGAGGTTGTGACAATGGCTCTTTTTCTTTTTTTAAAAGGTTTTTATGGACAGACATGTTTAGACTTGTTTTTTGCAGACTGTCCACACATTTAGAGACAGTTGGCAGCTCTGGTTCATAGTTGAGGATGGTAAGTGGAGGTAGGCACTTGTCTGGCTAGACATTTCTTATCAGCTGGCGTTCCTGGAGAACTTATATGAAACTCATCATGTATATATGTCCAGTTTATTTTTAACGAGGAAAAAGTGATCTAAACTTTGTGGAGTGGTCAGCTCCCAAGAATTTACATTTCCTGTCAGAAGATGATATACCTTATTGTAAAAGAACTGGCAAAGAGGCAAACAGCCCTATAAAGCAGAAAAGGGATCCAGAGTGCAACTGCAGACTGGATTTAAGAGGAAAAGAGAATGTTAGCTTAGAAAGTATCATTTTTGTTTGTATTCTTTATCTGTGATGGGCTTTCAACATTTTTGTTTGGAGCTTACACAATACTCCAAGAACTCTATGACTAAGCATTTGTATAACTAAAGTGTATCTATATAATTACAAACATGTACTGCTCAGAAAAAAATATTTAAAAAGACATATATTTTAGCACAATTTCCAGATACTGCTCAATCCAAACTCTGCAATCTACTCCTATGTATAAAGGCCAGAAAAAAATGTTCTTTATAATATTAAATTCAGAATTTCTCAGTAGCATTGACTTGTTCTCTTAGGCAAAGGGTAACATAGTTGGTGGTCAGATGGAGCTAAATTTTGTGCTGATATTTTTGGATTCTGCAGTATTTTGGTAAAAATGCATTTAATAATTGAGACACTAGGATTTTTTGTGATATCTTTTATTGGACCACCTATACAATTGGGAGAGCTGTTGCACAAACTTTAGGGCATCAAGTGCCGTTCAGATCTAAAGAAGAGGCAGGCATAGGCTTAGCAAACCAGCAGACAAAAGACTCTGTAAAAATGCAAATAGTATGACTACAGGGATGGAGGAGGGCTGTGAACTAGAAGTGTTGGCAAGGGCTGTTGAGGAGGACCCCATAACTAACAATATTCACTTGTTCTGAAAAGCATTATCAAATCCTTTCTACATTAGTTGAAATACCTACAAGAACATGGACCACACTCAGATTTACAACCCCACCATATTGCACAAATCATCTATTGTATCCTCACCTACAGCAATTTTACTTTCAACTACTGTCACTTCCTACAAATCACGGACACAGCTATAGGCACAAATATGCCAAGCTCTTCATAAGGTTGGCATATGCCTCCCAATACGCAAACCTTTTCATGAGCCACCTGGAAAAAGAATTTTTAGAAAACTGCGCCATCAAATCTGCACTATACTTTTGCTACATAGATGCTATTTTATCATCTGGACTGAACACTTGGACTCAGCATGCATTCAGCTACTACCACCTTTCAATCACATTTTCCTTGGAATGCTCCTACACTGACATCAACTTTTTGGATACCATGATCCATGACCCAGATGGCACTGTAGAAACCACTGTTTATAGAAAACTAATGGACCACTACATTTATGTCCACAAAATCAACAACCACCTGATGCACCAAGGAAAATGTAATATATAGTCATTCCCTTAGAATCCACATTTGTTGTAAGGAGAATATTCATGACACCCACCTCACAAACTTAAAAAAATGCTTCTACCTGGCAAGGACACTCCAGCAGAGAAATAGATCATATCTTTGAATGAGGTGCTCACATACCCCACAATATCCTACTACAATACAAAAAGAACCCCCCATTGGCTGTACTCCCTTTATTGTTATATACAAAGAAAGACACCAAGATCCAGGTCTACACAGCAGTCATCATCCCTACCAATGTTACCAGCATTGAGTTGGTAATTTTCAAGCATCAACTTTGCTGGACTGGTGTGTGCAGATGCCTGACTTTCTACTCCCCAAACAAGTGCTCTATTCTGAGCTTAGTAACAGCCTGAGAACTTGCAGTGCCCAGAAGAAATGCTACAAAGACACATTGAAAGCATACTTCAAGAAAAGTATGCAACTTATTTCAAGAAAATTTGCCACTTCTGCAGATGGGTCTGTGACTTAAGGATTGGGCTCTTAAGTCACCTCAAGACCCATAAATGAGCTGTGGTAGAGTTCATCCTTGAATCAAGGGATTGCCAATGACACGGACAAGGGTGCTCAAGGAAACTAGGGGTTCTTAAGAGAAAGCGGGATAAACATTTGATTGAGAGTTTAGGTAGAGCACTTCTGAATTTGTGCAGGGGGTGGACCAAATGTCTCCTGAGGTTCTTCCCAAACATATGATTTTATTTAATATTATTGCTGAAAAAGAAGGATCAGAGCAGAAAAAGAGATGGAAGGGGAAGAGGAAATCCTAGAGAGGAAAGCAGGGTTGTCAAGCTTACCTGGGACTCCGGTCTAGATATGGATTGCAGAGCTCCTTGTGGGGTAGACTAAGACCAGGGAATGGGGATGGCCACCGTTACCATTGTGGCGGTGGTGACTGTGATAGCAACTGGTCCAGAGGT
>NW_017729007.1:3027175-3068733 GCF_001723915.1 Gavialis gangeticus | reverse complement strand
CTGGTGGCAGCCGTGGATATGGGGGCTGTGTTCTGGCAATGGCAGGAGGGGTTTAGTGGTGGAAGGGTACAAGAATAGGGATCCGCAGTGGTGGAGGTCTGGGGAAGTGCAAATGCTTTGGGGATGGCTACTGAGGGCAGCCCAATGTGCCACTGATACCCATTGCCAGAGGGATCAAACAGCCCCACATTCTCCAGCAGACCATGCTGTCCAGCTCCTGTTGCCCATTCATGGATCATATGTTTGGCACCCCTAATGTAAATGAGCAGAGAAAGAAGGAGAACAGCAGGAGTAAGGAGAGAAAAATACAATGGTAAAAACAGAGAAAGGGAATGGTAGGGAGTTGAAAAAAAATTCAGGGATGGAAAAATAATTATGAGCGTCCTGACTCTGGCATACTTTATTATCGCTCTACCAATCATTTTTTGTAACATTAAAGCTTAAAAGGAAACCACTGTATTGTGTGATTTAGCTTAAACTATCTTGACCAGACAGCCAGAATGTTATTCTTGTCTTGGTGAAATTGTTACCTTGTTTTAAGGTATATGAGTCTTTTATTGCATGAAATCCTGGAGACTAACAAATAAGAGGAAACATATCTCGTCCAGTACAATAAAATAATGTTTTCATTCACACTTCCTAATGTTGGGATCTGTGGGAGTTACAGTATACTTTAATAAAAAAAGCTCAGGAAAATCCAGCACTTGCTTGAGATATGGTTGGGGTGCTAGCACTCTGATTGTAACAACTATATTTCTTCCCTAAAATGCTGGGTGGAACATGTTTTTGAGGAATGGACCAATTTAAAAATCTGTATTATAATTAAAGGCTGGGAAATACAGCAAAGTGTGAATTCTGTCCTGAATGGAACTAGTGTAAAGTTTTGTAAAGTTAAATAGTCGTAATGAGACAAGTTGAGCAAATCATTTATACAAGTACCTCATACCATGCACAGATGTCAACTTTCACGTGTCCTTTATTAGAAAATGAAGGAAGTTTTGGGGTTGGCTGATTTTTCTATAATTTTCATCTCATATTCTAGGAAAAATGAATACTAGCACAAATGGCACTATAAAGAGTCAGCTGTAACAAGAACTACATTTGTAACAAACAAGCGTTTACCTGCTATAAGCCAATGCAAAAATATTAAAACTCATATAAATTTAAAGTAATGTCTATTACAACATTTTAGACTTCATGTAAATAAAAGGTCCTTTTGTTGTGACTGGTGTTTCAGAGAGCCAAACCAGAAATTATTTATTTGTCAAAATAAGTCGAAAAATGTAAGGCTCTTTGATCGAGACTTCTTTTATGTGGGTTAGCAAAGACTACGGGACCTCCCTCAGTTACGGAGAGGTGTTTGCAGACTGTCAAAGTAGCTGAAAATTTCAAAGATGGACAGTAGCTTTTAGATTGCTGGGGCAAAATCTTTGGCAGCAGTGGAAAAAGGTGTGGAGGGAAGTGACTGTAAACTTCCTTTTTAGCAGCTGTTGTGATCAAGGGCATTCCAGGGGTATAGAGTAAAGTTATCAACATAAGAAGAGTGGAGTATATCTGAAAGAGTAGCAAAGTTTAAGTTACATGAAACTTTGCTATAGAAATGTGCTATATCTTTTTGGAACATGTAGTAGTCAGAAAGCTTTCTTGTTAGAATTACTTCAAAAGCAGTGTGGAAATTAGGAAGCTTTAGCTGTATGTCAGTGTCCTCATGGGTGCTTGCAACATTTCAAATGTAGTATCATCTGTAAATTTCATTACTGTGGTATTTAACTCCCTTTTCCAGATCATTAATAAAGATGTGAAATACAACTGGACCTAAAACCGACATCTGCAGAGTTCCACTATCTACATATTCATACCACTTGGTGAATTGTCTCATATCTTCCTCCTCTTATCTAGGGTCCACAAATTAGCTTGCAGTCCTACTGAGCGTGTTTTTATGTGTATCTTTCCCTTATTTCTGGACTAGCTCTGTGAATAAGATGTTTGTGACAGAAGATATAAAAAAGCTTTCCTATATTCTAGGTAGAGTCATAGGAGTTATAAGTGGTAAAAAAGCTTAGCATCAACCAAACAGACTGAAGATACTATAATATTCAAGAAAAATGACCTGTAACATATCAGTTGTGCAAAATCCTTTAGTTCTTTTAAGTGATTTAAAATATTGCTTCCTAACATATTTTGCCTCAACTGAGGAAGAAAATTACACACATGTGGTCCAAGAAGCCAGTTTCATATAGAATTTCTGAATTTCAGTGTTTAAAGTGGAATTTTCAAAGCCTTCAGTGAGATTTGGCAGTCCAAAACCTATTCACTGCTAAAGATAATCTGGCATCCAAATCTCTTAGGTAATCTTGAGAAACTGAGCCTTTATGTTTAACAAAGAAAAAAGTTCATTGCACTAGGTTTAATAAGAAAAATAGCTGCAACAGAAACAAAATGTGAACATGAATATTCCAAATTCATGCCTGTAATTAAAAAAATTATTACAGTCCACACCCACAACACATTTATATTAGTTTAGCCCAAACTTACATCAGTGTAAGAAAGGAGTGGATGCACGTGCATATTCCTATGTTGGCATTACTTCCTATAATCCAGTATTTGAATTAGGAATAACATTATACAAGTATATTTTACACTACTGTGGGACCATCTACATATGCAGTTAATTCAAATCAATAAGCTCTGGAGCAGTTTGAGACAGAGTAAACTACTCCCAGGTGCAGCATGTAAATATATACCCACAACAGCAGCAATTTGAGCCAGGGTGGAGGAGTTTATGCCAGGGCTGGGGACAAAAGGGGTAAGCCCTGGGCGGTGGCATTAGGTGGTAGAGGGGCTGGCTGGGGCATGAGGGTGCTGAAAGTCTGGAGGTGTATAGCTAGGTGGCAGGCAGGAGTTTGGCCCCTTGCTGGCTGTGCTGACCAGGCACAATTTATACCCACAGTCAGCATCTATGTGTGCACTTAATTTCAGTTAATTACTCCACCGTAAGATAGTACCGTCCCCAGAAGTACTATCTTATGATGGTGATTAATTAGTTTACTGAGGCCTAATGGCATCGTGTGTACATAGTGATGCTTTACTCTACAGCTAATTAATCTACTCCACAGTTAAGGGCATGTGTAAACATGGCCTGGAGGTGTCATGTGTCTGCTTCTGTTCTCAGGTAACAATTTACTCAGTGCAGAAAGTTTGACATCATATAATATCAGTTCCCCCATCACTCTACTGTGTCTCATACAATACTACCTATGGCAGTTATCACTGGGCAGCTGGTTTTCTGTCTGTTCTCCACATTGCTATAATTTATACTGCTTTACAAACCAGAGTAAGTGATATTAAATATCAAATGCCAAAACCTTGTGAAGTTGTAATTTGTTTGATATCAGGGTTAGGTGATTGGAGATAAGAGTAAGAATGTGCAAGAAGATAAAGGGTATAGATAAATAGTCTGGTATTAGAATACTTATAAAAGGGAATAACAGCTTGGTTTAGTTGTTATTTCTTTCAGTTCTGTATACAGATATTGCTGAGGATTAACATCTAAAAAGATTAAAACTTGGGTAAAATTCTGGGCCTGGTTCCCCACTCACTTAAACCAGCACATCTCTATACCTTGAGTCAAGAGAAGAACAATCTGAATTGAATTTTAATTCTATCAAACATGGATATTTTCAACTTTCAAAATTATTTTAAGGCTGAAAAGACTTTCAACTGTATTATAATTGAGAGAGAGAGAGACTATTCATTACTAGTTGAATTTAGCACAACCCAAACTGAGTCACCCATCAGAAACTATCTTGTTTTAATCCTGCCTGTACTGTGGGGACTTGCATAGAGGCATGACATTTATAATAGCCCTTGGAGACAATCTTGAAGATGATGCTGTTCCTATTACAAAGCTATGTAAACCCATTCAAATGACCTGGGAGAAATCTCCTAGGTTTGTTTTCCTGGTAGAAAAACTTAACTGCAGATTCCTGAATAGGCATTCAAATGTTGAGCCCCTGAAGAGCAGATAACTTACACTGCTGACACTGAGCAGCCAGGGAGCCCCTGTACACACATGTCAGCATGCACCACAGGCTCCCTCAGTCTGCCTAGAGACAAATGATAGCAATGCACAGGGCTGATTGGCTGATCCAGATAACTTAGGGTCTGGGTTTCCCTGTAGTACAATATGGAGATCATGAAGGGGACACCTTCTTCCTGCTTAGCTGCAGCAGAAGAGTCCAGCAAACAACAGTGTCTCCTGGGGGAAGATCAACTGAAAAGCAACCTGGGATGCTGGAGGTCTGTGCTGTGGCTTCTCTTAGAAGGAAATGCGTCTAGACATTACTCTCCCAGGCAAAACTCTCTTGGGAATGATTTAACCCTGGTTATTCCCGGGCTATTTTTCTTCTGGAGTGGGCATTTTTGCTCTGGGACAGAAATCCTGAACATCTGTACTCATGTTTTCTACTATGTGAGCAATCCCAGGAGAAACCATATGTCCAAAGTCTTGTTTATATAATACAGAAAACAATGCTGAGACCCTATGATGGAGACTAATATGTGTGAGACTGAGAAGTGAGTTTTTATTATTTCCCTTGATCTCCCCCACCCTTATTATAGTGGGGAAGTATGCCTGAATTGCATCATTTTATTTCCTCATGCTATGCTCAGCACAGCTGTTTCTTTCCTCATGATTTTTCACTTGTACCAAAGAAATGAGGAAGAGTAAGAAAAAGGGAGTTTGCAAGAAACAAAAGAAAACTCCACATAAACAAGTAAAATTACATTTTGAATATTAATGACAGATTAGACTTGCAGGCAAGAAATGTTATGAGAATTCCTGTATTCAAAGGAGTATTGGAAAGTAATATGACAGTTCTAATAGGATATTTGTACATGTCACTAAAAGATAATATATGCCATTATGATCCAGTGAATTTAAGAGTTTCCTAGGGGGAAATACTTGCACAATTGAAAACAAATGTTCCTTCCTGAAACAAACCATTATAATGAAAGGATTTAAATGTTTTAAAACAGTAAATTAGTTAAAAGATCTTTGAGTGCAGTTCCATGTCAGAGTGCAGCATATACCTGTGATCATCTATTTAATAGTACTAGACTTAGTTATACTGGGCATTTTTTTCTATGGGAAACAGGAAAGGAAATAAAGAAGCCTATCTAAAAAATCAAAAACCCATGTTCTAGAGCAGGATCTGCCTGTGCTATGCTGTTCTGCATCCTTATATTAAAAGCAAGGAATAAGTAAATTTCTAGAATAAAATTCAGTGAATATTTTTAAACACGATTAGAAAATTACATGTCTCCACTTTTATGTATCAGGGTAAGGCAGGTTTAAGACAGATCTTCAGTGAAGCATGGTTTTAAATGCTGTAATCCCAACATATGTCAGTTATTGGTATATAAATAAAACACTACTACTTGACTGAGCTTTCCCAGAGCTGTCACAAAGGGGGATTAAATGTATGCTACCTGTATTTCTGGAACATAGGAAGAGAGAGAGCTACCTTTGGTGTATTGCCACTCCTGGTCTTTCTCAGCTGGCAGGGGGGGATGAAGAAGTGAACAGATCATTTGTTCAATACCAACCACGATCCCAGAAACTGGACCTGATGCAGTGGAGCAAGTTTATTTGTATGCTAGAGAGGTATGCTGTGAAACCCCTATCAAAACGATTGCACACACAATTCTCTCTCAGGGGTAAGGATGAGGCAATAATAATAAGCATAGTGAATAAGCATAGTGTGAGAGATGTTAGCTGCATTAAATACTACAGGAAAGCACTCAAACAGAGCATCTACAAGTGTGGTACAAGAGCCTATGCAAAACAGAATAAAACAAGCAGCTCCAACAATATGATTGGTGTGAATTACTGCCTGGGGCACAGGAAAAACAGGGATCACATCAAAACCCTCTCCTTCTCTCTACCACTGGAGAGTGATCCTAAAATCCAGTCCTAAATGAACAGAACAAAATCAAATCCTTTATTCATTAAAGAGCCTTTTCCTTTGTCGTCATTCCCAATGGCAGAATCTATTTTTTATTATCCATTGCTTGATAACAGATAACTAACTGTATGGTAGTTTCATCTGAATGCTGTTAACATCTGTTCATGCATTTTATGAAAAGTGTTAATAACAAGATACATAAATAAAACACTTATATGGACTAGCATTATTTATTGGTTTGGCACTGAATGTGGTTTTGGTACTTAGTAATTAATAAAACAAGGAATGGTTCTGTTTAGAAACTGACTCATAAACACAGGAAAAAAGACATATAAGGAAGTCTAGGGAGAAGAACCATGTCTCTTATTCTGCACTTTGCTATGCATGGATATACCCTTGTGACAGTATGAAGTCTCGCTTATGAAAACGAGCCACTAAGTTGTCTCCAGGGAACACTTTGTTAGACCAAATTGCCAAGTCAATGGAATATAATTTGTTTGTTTGTTGTCACTTTTTTAAGCCCTGTGGAAGACAGTCTTTTAAATGGGAAATTAATGAAATGAGGGTGATGATTTAGCAAAGTGGCTGAGGCTGGAATGAGAAAGGCAGCATTGATAAAAAGGCTGGAGAGACTGTGAAAGGGGACAAATGGGGCACTAAGACAGGTGTTGCAGGCATAAAGGAAAGGCTAAGGGGAAATCAATGGGAGATGAGGTCAAAGATCTAGCTTGGGGAAAAACTGTAAGGTCCTATTAAGGCAAGGACATAAAATATATGAGCTGAGTGTGTAAAATTAGATGGCACGAACATTACTATGGCATTTCTACAATAATATTTGTGCTCATTATGCTTTACTTGCTTGATAATCAGAATATTTGTCTTTGTCTGATGTCATTATCCTCTCAGTCACTCTTTAAATAAGATATGATATATGAGAGTATTATAAGAAGTTATCAATTAGCATAAGAAAAATCCTGGTAAGTTAAATGAACATTATATATTTCCCCATAGTTAAATCATGAAAGGAAGAACAAAGATACCAGGAACAAGTTTGAGTTTTCAATTAGTAATCCCCACAGGAAAAGGAGATTCTGGAGCTAAGTATTCAGAAAATGTTCAAATGGTGGCCTCAGAGACAAGAACTTGTCCCCAGTTCTATGGAAGTGGTGCTCGTAGAATTCTACTCTACCGTTTGTACGTTCTAAACACTTCCTTCCAGGAACATGCATAGAGACACAGAGCAGAAATCAATGGTGCAAGAAGCCATATTAATTTGTTTGGTTACCTGCCATACCTTCCAGCATGGTATGAAAGTATGCCACACAGAGTGGCAGCTCTCCAGCCTCACAATCTCAATCTGCCAGTTTTTATGGAAGTCTAGCTAGTCCTCTGCTGTACACCATGAGAAACAAAGCCCAAAAGGCGCTTGTACACGTGATGAAAATTGCCCTTTTGTGTGGCTTTACATGCGTATGAGTTTTTAAAGATTTAAATAAGTTTGTGTCATCATAAACTAATTCACAGCCTGATGTAGTTTACTTTGTGATGACACACCTTGGAATGGTGCAGCCATTAATCTGTCATGTGTACATGGTTATTAACTAAATGACATGTGGTAAGTCCCTTTGTCCATCGGCTGTTGTTTCAATTTTTGTGTAGTGAGCCCCCTTGTCTACCAAGTGTTGCTACAATTTGCAGGTATTTGTGAATGTTTTAGGACATCAGGGAGGAGCTGCTGACTGGTGCCAGAACTTGCAACAGTCACCACTGAGTGGCGCCAGAACTTGCAACAGTTACAAAGCATAACTCTTGCGTACCCAGCAAAAGTCCCCAGACTTTGCCCAGAAACAGCCATGAGGAACCCCTGCTCCACTCCACCCTGCACCTCTAAAACATCCTTTTTTGGCATCCTGTGTGCATGTTGACATGTGTGTGGTGTAATTGTCCCCCTAATGCCATTAATTTGCTTACATAAACCCAACAAGTGGAGTTCTGTGAACCCACATGAGCCTTAAGCACTCCTACTTTATGAATAGCAGGTGAGTTCTGTCATCAATCATTCCCTCACTGGCTGTGTCTGAATTGCTCAGCATAGTTCATACCATGTCCTCCTGGGAGCAGTGTCTTGACAAATGGGTCATTGGGTAGCCTCCTGTTGTGCCATACCCCAACAGGGAGCCTGTAGGCACCCATCAAGGGCCTAACTTTCAGTACATGGCTCCTTGGGTAGCCTGCTAGTGTGCTAAAAGGTCTAGCAGAACTAAAAGACATCCAGAACAAGTATGTCCATAAGACACAAAGTTGCCACTACCTGGCACCAGCATGTCTGATATTCAAACTTTGCCCAGAAACAACAGGGTGGGAGGGGGGTTAACTTCTCCTGGCCCTGTCACCTCAAGACTTATAAATTGAGTGCACTGCTCCCTGGGGTACCCTTTATTGATCCAAGATGTCTGACATTTGGGGGAGAATGGAGTGGACTGGGGCACATAGGTCTACATCTAACGGGACCTTTGCTGAAAGAAAAAGCCTGGTGTGTGTGCTGGGGAACCCTAATGTCATGTGCCAGTTCATCTACAGCTTGTGGGCCAACTGGCATGTCTACATTGATGTTGCCAGGAGAATGGGTGAGTGATGGCGGTCCAGTGCTGTGTCAAGGCAGAGATAATGTGGGCTGCTTTCTACAGAGATAATGTGGGCTGTTGCCAGATCACAGTGGCAGGGCACCCCACTGTGTGACATGGCCCATTACAGCAGAGCCCCTTGCAACAAAGAAGGACCCATGCTCTTGAGCAGCTTCCCGTGGCACAGTGAACCCAAGGAGTGGCTCATAGGATTCTCCACTGTGGGCCCCCTTCTCCAGGTCATTGCTGAAGGGCAAGTACAAGGGTACAGGCCCCTGGAACTACCCTTTGGGGGACCCCAAGTCCCACATTGCCTGGGCATAGGTGAAGCCTCCCCAAGAGGGTGCCACTTACAGACTTTGCTTTGTAGTTAACAGTGTTTTAAATTGCATTTGGTGTTTTCCTTTGTTTTCTGTAATCTGTCTTTTGTGTTTATACTGCTTGTGAGGATGGGGGTGTTGTTTATGTGGCACACCTTAGTAACTCATTTAGTGTTTCCCAGGTGGTCTGGGTAGGGGTTCAAGCCAAGGTAAAATATATTTAGTACCCCAAAACTGAATCCGGCACTTGTTGTGCCTGGCAGAAGGGTTACACACACACATATGCACTGCATTGCATTGCATTGCACTGCATTGCAAACAGCCGTGCAACCTAAAGCATTGTTACTTAGCTACAGTTGATCAACCCTTTTTGAAAATAACTTGTACAATTTTTTGCAACAGGTTTGATTTTTAATGATAATAAAAAAATTTCAGTTAAAAAGGCATGCAGGTCCCCAAGACCCACATAAGCTTTAATGAACACTAACTGAAAACATTACTATCAATAAATGGGAAACAAGAGTAAGTTAAATGTTTATACAAAGGGGGTCTGAGAAGAAGACTGCTATGATAAAATAATTTTACTTCTAAATAGACCACAATTATTAAAAGTTAAAATGCTTGCATACATTCACAGTAGAGCTAGTTAAGCATTTTTCAACAAAAATGGTTCCTTGCTGGAAAATGAGAAACTGTCTAAATTGATTTTTTTGTGTGTGAAAATGTCTCAGTTCTGATAACATCTTAATTGGAAAAAGCCTTCTTGGTCATCCAACTGAAATATATTACCAGAATGAGAATGCATCTGACCCTCCAATAGCCAGGGAAGTCATTTGGGAAAAGGAATACCCATGGTCAAGTCCCCGGGTCATATGCAAGCACAGTTACAGCTGTTTTGTACTGCATAATTAATTACTCACCAGGTTCCCCACTCCCTGTCCCTGAAAAAGAGAAATTGATTCTACTATCTGTTAGAATCTTGATTCTTGATTGATTCAAAATAGAAAAGAAATACAATTTTTGGCTTTCCTTCCAATTTCGGACAAAAATAGGAATTTTTCACTTAACAAAAATCTGTTTTACTACCATCTTGACTATCACCTTCATTGTGTAAGTGGAGAGACAAAGCAAACAGAAATTATGCTAGCCAAAGCTATATAGTCTGTGGAAGAGTAGGGCACTGAACTCCAAACTCCCAGTCACCAACTCACTTTTATCTCTTAAATACTGCTCTTTGTCAGCCATGTTTCAGTATCCCCACTCCTCCCCTACAAAAACGGGAGAGTGTGCTAAAGTAGAAAGGGCCAACATCTTGGGATTACTGCAAGAGAACTGAGCTGTTCTCTTCCTCCCTAAGTTGCTTGAATGAATACAAACATATATACATGTAAACTGAAGTTCCTCTGACATGTAAAACCTAACGGTGTTCTTTTCTGATACTGACAGTTGCCTCACATTGCTCTTTATCTCCTCTTTTCTCCATTGCCCACTGCCCCTAAACAGCAAATTTTCAGGGCCTTTTTTGTTCCAGACTTCTTCAACAGGGGGCCTAGTGAAAGCACATGGAATAAGATAGTGCTGTAGAACTGCCACAGTATGAAATTAAGTATGTCAATCACTTTATTAAAATATAATTAAAATCAATTATTTAATAACCAAATAGGAAGAGTGAATGTTAAGGGTCTTTGCTACTGTCATCAGGCTGAAAGTTACAGTTTACAAACGATTATTAAACAAGAGGATCTTACTGTTAGCTTATCTTATTTGCATGTTTGACACAGTTTTGGGACTATGAGTATTACTTACAAATGTCTGAAAACTTTCATCCTATAAGTGCAATTTTTTATTTCAGTAAATGTAACTGTCTCAACAGATTGTTAAAACATCATTTATAAATGAATTTTTAACATGTTACTGTATATGACCTGATTTTTATCTCTATTTAGTAGTAAACTGTCGTATTGGAGAAACTCATCCCAGGAGCTGCTACTTGTTCTTAAAAATGGAGTGAGTCAAAGACCTAATACTGAGAACTTTGAGAGACTCCAGTGGGAACTGAAGATGCTGGAATACATGTACTTAACAATAAATAAATATATAAAGAAGATCACATACAGATCTAGAACGAGTCATTATATATCAGCTATAGTTGCAGCTGAGAAGGTCAGTTCTTACTCACTAAGATGTAGCTGAAATCATGCAATCAGTAGCTATGGTCTCTTAACACTGTTTGGATCTGTACTTTAATACTTAATTTAATATTTTTCCTAAAGGGAATTGATTAATAATTACATTCACTGAAGCATATACTTTAAGAAATTGACCTCCTCAAGCTGTTGTTTTTTTCTGAAGATTAGAAAAAGTAGCTATACTTTCACTAAAACTAGTCACTTATGTGACATCTTTTGCACTTCATAAAGCTTTAAAATGTACTACAGGCAAAATTTTAAAGATAACTAATTAGACTAGTGCTTTGCAATTATGTCTTAGACCAGTCAGCAGCACGTAAAAATGAAATTATTTGATATTGAATATGGTATCAGACCAGACCTTGCTCCCGTTAAATTCAGTGACATCTACTATCTTTGACTTACATGGGACCAGAAACAGGCAGAATATAATCACTAATATTTATTCATATTTATTCTTTGAACAGTTTACACAAAGCCTTAGTGACTTGAAAAGATTTAGTCCCATTTACAAAAAGGTTACACATGGCCTAAAATATAGGCTGTGTACATTTTTGGGAAATAAGTAAAATGTAAACAACGGGAGACTTAGGAAAACAAATTATGCATCAGAATAGTAAAAAGAAATATACTGTATAGAGCTGAAACAAACAAAGTTAGAAGAGAGCTGAGTCAGTTTTCTAAGGAATGTTCAAGGGCTAAAGCACAAATCAAGAGTAGTGAAATATATTTATAGCCCAAGAATTACTGTTGAAAGAATAAAACAGTAAATTCTAAACCATTTTAATAGCAATACCTCAATTATAATAATTAACATTTCACATTTTCAATGCACTTGGCAAACAATAACTAATCATGACAACAACTTTATAAAGCGGTTAAGCATTATTACTAGTATTATTTTTATGCAACAGATGGGAAAACTGGAACAAAAGGGGATCAAATAATAGAATTTTACAGGTTTTTAGTCATGTAAAGATGGAGATCTGCACCTGTTGGTACTTACTAGCCCTTATTGATTCCTGAAAAAATGGGCTTAATTCTTAAACTGAGCTGAAGGTTTTCACAGATTCATAGATGCTAGGGTCAGAAGGGACCTCAACAGATCATTGAGTCCAACCCTCTGCCTAGGCAGGAAAGAGTGCTGGGGTAAGATGACCCCAGCCAGATGCCTATCCAGGTTCAAGGATCATGAGCAGAGAGAGACAGCACTTTGGGCAGAGACCTACTGGCAAATGCTTTTGGGTGCAGACAGAAGTGACAATTTTCACCCAATCTGGCCACAGAAAGCAGTTTATAGCCATGACCAAACACTCTGGGAGATCCCAGAGTCAAAAAAACCCATGCCAGAAAAAAGTGGGACAGTGCAAATAAAGGCAGTGCATGCGGCCCAAAACAGGACTCTGGCTGACTGGAGCCACACTCTTGCTTCTGGCCAGGCTTCCTGCTGCAGCCGAACCCTCGGAGGCTCCCAGGACCCCAGCTAAGGATGCTGGGGTCAGCACAGTTGCTGGCCCCAGCCTCTCCTACCCAATCCAGAGTAACTTGCTGCACCAGAGTGTGCGTGGCATGGGCATTCCCTGGGGACAAACAGCAGTGGAACAAGGTGTGCCGCCGCTACTTGTCTCTAGAGAAACAAACATCTACACTTATTGCCCTTTGTGTCTAATCCCTTGAGCTATAGAAAGGCAATAGATTTCAGGCTTATATATCTCTCCCTGAAGTTCCAGACTGCATCGATAGAAAGACACTAAGCACGTGTTTCAGTTTAATCTTCAGGGCTACTGAAATTTTGCCCTTTTTGTGAAACTGCCTAGAATGTGTTTCTTAAAATTATGGGTTTTGTGCTGTGATGCCATGTGCTAGTGCTAGGAAGCAGACTTAAGTGTCTAGCTCATGTGGGCCACTGAAAAAAAAATCAAGTGACAATAACTGTTGATCTATAACTATTTAGATAATTTAAATGCTAACCTGGAGATGAAAGACACCCTACTCCTTGCTGAAGCTCTGACCTATTCTGGGTCCCAGATAATTTTAGTATATTCAATTTACCCTACCTAAGTCCAGAAAATATTAAGGTAATGCCTTTAATGCACTATCCTGAAAATACCTAGCTTTGCAAATTCTTAAACTTGTTAACTATTAAAACAATCTCATTTGTAATCTAAGTAAGTGGAATGGATAAGGCATGTAACTGAAAACACTTTCTATTGATATAGTGGTAAACCACAAACTGAAGTTTTGAATAAATATACCTTACCTGAGTAATCAATAGTAATACATCTAAAAACAGATTTTTTTTTAGCCAGAAAACATAATTAAAAAAAATACTATTCATCTTATTGCTCTGAATGGAATGTGATTTGTGTAGACAGATGCTGCACCACATACTATATGTTATTTCACATTAATTCTCTGAAGTTATCAGATTTCACATTTTGATGGAAATAAAAAAAATACAAGAAACACTATTTCCATTTCCATTTTTTAATTATCACTAGCTTTATAGACACAGTGCTTTCAGACAGTATTGCTTAAACTGTTTAAAAATGTAATGCCCAATTGACCATGCTTCACACTCATCCCAAATGATTTTTACTCTTAGGGCGCATCTACATGTGTGCTTTACTGCACAGTAGGCCAACTTACTGCTCAGTAAAGTATCACCATCCACATGTGTGTGGCAACTGGGCCAGTGTAGACTAATTTACAGTGTTATCAGATAGCCCTGTCAGACACAGGTACTATCTGATGGCGGAGTAAATAACCATGCTTAAATGCATGTATAGACAGTGACATTGGGATTAGTTTACTCCACCTCAAACTGCACCAGTGTATTCAGTTGCATTAATTAAACATGTAGACACTCTCTTAGTGGGTCAGATTTTCTCATCCATGCCAACCAGGTAGTGATGAGGAGGGAAAGTCATAACTCTCCATAAAGTGATGCCCCTTCAGCACATCTACATGAGATGCTTAATGCACAGTAGACTGACTGACTGTGCATTACAGCATCATGGCAAAAAACATGCTATTAAGCTAATACTTAGTACTATTAGTCTACTGTGCATTAATCATCATGAAAAAGCACATGATCACACTAATGCACAGTAAGCCTGCTATGCATTTATTTAGTACTTCCTTTTTCAAGTACTAAATTTAATGCGCAGTAGGTACTGCACATTAATGGACATATAGAGAACATAGAGAACCAGGGAACTAAAACTGGTCATAACTCTTAAAGTTCCCTTATCGCATGTGCACACATTTTGCTATGCTCAGCAGAGAACCTGGTCCATTTAACACAGGTATGATTGATTGCATAAAGCTAAAAGCAGTGAAGAATCAAGCCCTTGCTATCTATACCTATGAATCCTAATGTTATAGCACTGAATTATGCAACTGGAATATAAACGTCAGAATTAGACTGGTTTGAGGGAAATGATGATAGAAAATCAGAGCAAATGGAGAAGATACAGCCTATACTTTGCCTTGACCCAAAATGCACTAAATAGTTGGATGGTGATTGCTATACCTACTCTGCCTCTGCTCCATGGGGAAGGGAACAACAGACAGTAAGATGAATACTTTCAACAGCATTAATTCCCACAGAGATTTTTATTCAAATGCAGAAGTGAGTTCATATGGATAAGAGCTTCAGTTTGGTTCATCTATTTCCAGACTTATTATGCCTTTTTGAGAATCTGAACCCCAAATATTATTATCCAGTCTATAGGATTCCTTTGGTTTGGGGAGTGTGAGAGCCTAAGGATAACTACCACTTCCCTTCCCCACTTTCTCTCCCAACTTTTTTACTCAGAGTGCATTTTAATGCTTATTAGCTTATTTTAATGCACATTAAAGAGACCCGTAAAAAACGTGTTTACCTAATATGCATTAAAATAGGCTAATGTGTATTAAACATCACTTTAAAAGTGTGTTCTTTAGTTAATACACATTAAGCCAGGCTAATGAGCATTTTCCCAGTACCCCACAATAGAGGGCATCTATACATGTGCTCCAGAAGTCGAGGGGGGGGCAGCACTTTAATTAGAGCAGCTCTGAGAGCTGTTATAATGAAAACACCTGGAACGCTTCATGTATTAGCATCTCTGCACTTCAAAATGGTGGCAGGGGCGCTTTATCTAAAGCTTGTTGAATGATCTTAAGTTAAAATACCACTGCCACCATTTTGAAGTGTGGGGATGCTGATACACGAGATGCAGAGGCTGGCTGCAGCATGGTAATTAGCATGTTCCAGCAGAATTGAGTCTATTTTGATATGCCATAATTAGATTTAATGAGCATTAACTAAAGTGTATTAATGCATGTGTAGATGTGTCCTGTATAAATTATATGATTATAAGGTTAGACGGGGCCTTATAACGTCATCTTATTCAGTTTTCTGCTCAAGGCAGTATTGTCCCCATCTAAACCATCCCAATGTGTCTGTCTAGCCTAGGATGTTTGAATGCCTAACTACCTTCATAGTGACTATGTTCTTCCTAATCTCTAACATAAATTTCTTCTGATTTAGTTTGAGACCATCAGTCCTAACCCTGTCCCCTATGACCTCAGAGAATAGTCTGTCTCCATCCTCTCTATAATCGCCCTTTGGGGATTTGAAAACTATTATCAAATCTCCCGTCTGTCTTCTCTTCTTCAGACTCAATAATCCTAGTTTTTTCAGCCTTTCCTCATAAGTCATATTTTGTAACTCTCTGCTGGACTCTTTCCAATCTGCAACCATCTTCCTTGATGTGTGGGGCCCAGAACAGGACATAGTAGCCATGTCTACACAAGACACTGGCTGTGCAGCAGCTCGTCACTACTGTGCAGTAGCTCATTATTACTGGGCAGTAGCATCGCATGGCACGAAGCATGACACTACACTACTGTGCAGTAATAATGAGCTGCTTCACAGTTAGTGTCACCAAAAAATGGTTTGGGGATGCTACTGCATAGGAATGCTGGTTACTGTGCAGTTATTTAGTACATGTGTATGTGGCCAGTATTCCAGATGATGCCTCAGTGCTGAATAGAGCAGAAGATTAACTACCCTTAAGTTATACTTCTGTCAGTATGGTCCAGTATGCTTTTGGGTCATATTCAGCATCTGGTCCTAGGTCTTTTTATAGAATACTGGTTCAGATTCAGCTTCCACTCTGCATTTGTACATATAATCATTCCATCCCAAATGCAGAACTTTGCATGTGTCCTTGTTGAATATAATTTAGATGGGGAAAATACTGCCTTAAGCAGAAAACTGAATAAGATGACCTTATGAGGTCCCTTCTACTCTTATAATTGGATAATTTACACATAACTCAGAGCTTCATATGTCAAGGAAACACCAGCCTAAGAAACAGGCTGATGCCCTGTAGTGCTTCCAGTTCTTTAAGGAGTTAAGGGGCTTTTACACATCTTCCTGTGTCTTCGTTCAGTAGGGAGGGAAACATTGCTAAAAAATTATTAAAAATAATGTATATCCTCCCCCAACCTGGTGCTCATAAATCTCCTCCAAGGCAATAGTTTGTTGGCTTTTCCTTCAGGCATCCCAGATACTGACTCAGTGGTGTAAAGAGAGATGATAGAGCTATTTAAGATGACCTGGGAGCCAACTGTCTTCAGTACACAAAGACATATATACACTTTGTACTTAGTGGGCATATTTACACATGCAGTTATGGTGCCTGAATAAACTGCAGAGTTTATTGTTCCAGAATTAATTGTGCCCAGGTGTGCCATTTGAACATGCGCCCAGGAGCAACTAACTCTGGACCAATTAGCTCCACAGTTTATTCATGTGCAGCATGTGGAGGCTGGCAGGGGACTCTGGGGGCCAACCTACTAGCCTGGGGCTGCTTCCCCTAGCTCAATACACTGTGGAGGAACTGCCTGGGGCACAAGGCCAACAGGCAGCTCCTGCTAGCTGGCAGGCAGCCCCTGCACTGAAGCACCTCCATGCCCCAGCCAGCCAGGAAGCATCTACTTGTGCATTGCTGTGGAGTATATTAGTTTACTTCAGGCTAATGGGGGTGCACATGTAGATGCTGAGAAATTTACTGTGTAGCTAATTAGTCAACTGCATAGTAAATGTCTGGTGTAAACATGCCCAGCATCTCTCATTGTAGCATATCATACTGTCTGACCTTTGAGAGAGAGAAATAAGTTCACTTCAAGTTTTCCAGTGCTGTATACTTTTGTTCTTAGAAGGATGAAGCACATAATCAGGGCCTAAATTTATAAGACCTGATCAGGACAATATCCAGAGTAGGTTGAGGTAATGCTTTACCACACTAACCTGATAAAGAATAAAATTACATAGCATAAAGTATGTACACTTACAATGCTTTTTAAATGTAATTTTAAAAAATCCTCTTTTAGGGCTCTATAATAAGAATATTTTAAAATATAATTATGTTAAAGGTTGATTTAAAATACATGGAGAAGTGCTGACTAATGGATACAATACATGTAATAGGGGTTCTCTGGATCATCAACAGCCTGTTTTGCATCTGAGGTGTGAATTAACACTATTGCAGTTTGTCATCTTATTTCTTAATTGTAGTACTCTCCCTTGTGGATTATAGTTCATAGCTCATCAATATTCTCATTAAAGTATATTCTATTTAATGCCAAACATTCCATAAAAACTTACAGTGAAAGGCTGCTTGTGTGGTTTAAGCTGAGTTCCCTATAACTTTCATTGCAATATGGTTAACATTTCTGTCCCTGCCAGTCAACATTCTGAATGTAAAGCTCCCCTGGAATCTAAGACCATAAAATAGGATTGTTGCTTAAATAACCTATCTTACCACTTTTGTCACTCTTTTGTTAATCTGTTTCAGCATTTAAGCTAGAAGGATAAAGAATTTACATTTCCTTGTGATAAATAAAACAATAATGCTAAATCTCCACTTCCCTTCACTTGTAGAATATTCTCACTCTGAACAAGGATTTTGGTTTATGGAGATGAAAAAGATTTCTCTTCAGCTCTGAATAGGAAACAGAGAGGAGGAATAAAATTTTATAGTGTGTACCAACTGAAATCCATTTGAAAGAATAAAAGAACTGGAATATGTTAGAAATGTTAATTGAACTTACCACTTTAAAAGCAAACTTAAAATGTACTATCATTGCAAAATATATTCATGAAGGACCATTTCAGAACTGTTGACTACAATCTTGCAAGCCATTTGAGCAAACCCAGTGGACTTCACATTAATGTAGGAGTCAGGGTCTATGAGAGGTATATCTGTAGCAGGAGAACCATTTGACCAGACCTCCAAAGCTCAGGGAGTCAGATTATTCTCTATTTTCTATTTCAAAATGGGAAACAGGGATCCTCTAGTAGGATCTAAGCCTCAGTAATGTAACTAGTGGATAATGAACATACATAGGTGTTTACTACATCTGCGTGAATAGGGAAGTATTTGATTTGGATTTGGATTTGGCCAGTTTGGAGGACAGTGATTTGATTTGGTGATTCGAATTCCTGTCCCCATTCAATTTGGCTGAATCAAAATTGGAGATTCAGCACTGATTCAGAGATTCAGATCAGCAGGGGAGAGGCAGGCACAGCCGGGTGGCTGCAGGTTCTCCCTGGGCTCCTCCAGATATGCCTGCCTCTCCCCAGGCAGGGGAAGCCATGGGAGAAGCCCCCATGGCTGCCTTGCCCATCCCCAGCCTCCTGGCACTTAAAAAAAAGCAAAAAAAAGCACCTCTCACTCACCGGCTACAGCAGCAGCAATCAGAGCCTCTGAGGGCTCATGGCAGAGCCTCACCATGCAGCATGGGGCAGTGGGGGGCAGTGAGGATCACCCTTCCCACTGCTGGGTGGGTGAAGCATGGCTTGGCAGGGTGCTGCATGGTATCTGGGAGCTGGGACAGCTCCAGCAGTCAGCTGGAGCCCAGCAGTGCTCAGCCCCAGTGGCCCCAACTCCCAAGCTGCTGCATGGGTGCCAGGTCGGGGGGAGGCAATCCTCACTGCCCCATGCTGCATTGGGAGGCTCTGCCATGAGCCCTCATAGGCCCTGATTGCTGCTGCTGCAGCCGGTGAGTGTGGGGCTTTTTATTTATTTATTTTTTTAAATTAAAGTGCCAGGAGGCTGAGGCCAGGCAGGGCAGCCATGGGGGCTTCTCCCACGGCTCTCCCCACCCCAGAAGAGGCAGGGACAGCTAGAGGAGCCATGGGAGAACCTGCAGCCACTCGGCTGTACCTGCCTCTCCCTGGCCAAGCTGAATCTGAATTTCTCTGAATCTTTTCCAAAAATGATTTGGAGGTTTCAGATTTGATTTGGTCCTTGTAACGGGTCTCTTGATTCAATTCAGATTCAGAGGTTCGGCCATCCAGTTGGGCTGAGTCTCCTCTTAACCAAATTGGCGACTGAAGCTTTGCACAGCCCTAGTGTTTACTGCTAGGTGTAAGTGTGAGCATTCACATACAGTTATTTACTTTTCATATTTCAGTTTCGTGTAACAGATTGTGATAAACCCCTGTTCAAACATCTATTGAAAAAAAAATATTTTTCTCTTACTTATTTCTAAGTTCCTGAAAACAGGATGGGATATGAACCACTGGCAGTCTCAGCATCAGATGGGCTGGTGACAGTTTAATAGAGTCAAAAAAATGTTTCTAAGGTTTCCACAGACAAAACTAGTTTCTATATTTCAAATGAACAAAATATTTGTATTCAGTTATGCTTTTATCTTTTTCCTGGCAGCATAGGAACATGCAGAAACATAGTCAAACATCTCTTTTTATTGGTTGAAAAGTCTTCTATGTGAATTATATAAATTACTGAAAGCTCCCTGAAAGAGACGGCCTTGTAGTTTTGTATCATTCTAAATTCAAATACTATTACCTGAATCAAAAAAGGGAAATTTAAAACTATGATAATTAAATATGTTTATGGATGTCAAACTGCCTACAGCAATCTGACTCCACTTCTAAGAAAAAAAATCAAAAAACCATATCAGAGGATAAATTATCTTGGCTTTGATGGGATTGCTTTTGCCAGTGAAGTTATAGGTAGCAGCTGTAAAACACTGCAGGGAGGAATCCAGTGTATAAATCTTGAATGCCTATTATGACATTTAGTAACTAACAAATAAAAGTTCAAGAACAGAAGACAATAAAGCAAAAGAGTGATAAAACAATGAGTGATAAACAAATTTTGAAAATCTTTTGAAAAAGGTAAATTTTGACTTGCTTGATTACTTAGGAACATAACCTGGCTTCAGCAGAGGGCATCTAGCCTGGATGAAATGTGTAGTCTGTCAGGCTCCAAACCCATGGAAATTTAAACAATATAGATGCGTTGTCCATGAGACAAGCAAAAGGGGTTTATATCAAAACACCCTTCTACATTTCCAATGACACAGTGAGATAATGGTGCATGGAGAAATTGCATGGAACAATTTCCTCAAATGTTCAACAGTCTTGTGGAACCTGTACTGGGGTATCTGGGAAATAGAACTCAACTAAAAATATCTGCTAGAAAGCTGGCCAGTGAGAAAACACCCCAAGGGAAAAGAGATCCTTACTTTCACATACAGAATAGGGAAATAAACAAGCAACTATTGTAGTGATCTTGAGTCTTCTCCAAATCCTCTTTTGATAGGAAATTCAATTTTAAAATATAATAAAATAGGATTCTGATAACTCTTGGTTTCTTCCACAGCTAAATTCAGACAAGATTTATTCTAACTTTAGGGATCTAACAGTCTTAGCAAGGGAAAAGAGGTAGCGTTTAAACACCTAAGGGTGCAGACAGAAGAGCACCTCCTCACTGCAATTCACAGCACTTTGCAGGAAGTGCTATGAACTGCAACAATCCCCCAGACCCAAAAGAAGTTTGCTGTTGGGTCCAGGAGTTGGGGAGTCTAGCTGCTTGCTTTGAGCCTGCAGCCTGGTCTACATAGCAATGCCATTCCTCACTCCCAGCCCAGATGCTGTTTTCAGAATGGGAGGGAGGAAAGGGAGCAGAGAGAGCTCATTCTTGGGGTTCCCTAGCTCCAATCCACCCACCCCGTCCTCCAGAGCTGCCTGAAACCCCCCCAGACCAAACTTCCTCTGCTCCCCTTCCCCTCTCTCATTCTGAAAACAGTGACAGGTTGGGAGCTCCACAGACACAAGTTACAGAACACACTCCATTCTGGAGTTTCTTCATCTGAACCCTCATGCAATGAGGGTTCTGATTTTCATGATATTGGGCCCTTTTAAAGAGGTCTGCAGCCATGCACTTCTGTTTAGTCATGGCTGTAGACCAGTTTTTGGGGCCCAATCAGGTACAAATTGTCACTTGTGCCTGTGCCTCAAGTACCTGATCTACCGATGAACATTTGCAGTTAATTGTGTCTCCAAAATGAGAAGTTTTTTAATAGCCTTAAATGTATAACTAAAGAATATTATACTTGCTGCAGAAAACAATTAAAGCAAGGTGAAATTTATCAAGCAGAATGTCACTAAGGCAAGAGGAAATAGAAACTAAGTGGCTCCTATAATACACTTTGTAGCGTTTAGATGCCAAATAGCATGTGGTCAACTAAAAGCACCTCATTCCCATGGTGTGGAGCATTGAATCATGCTGGGTTTTGTAGGTTTTTTTGCTGGATTATGCTTGGTTTTATAGAACTAAGTAACTGCACTGTGATATGAATTTCAATTATTTCTGTGTCTTAGTCTTTCCATATTGACATCACATTTGCACTCTTAATTCTGAATACTATTGTTTTTATTTTTCTTGTCAGAACCAACATTTTTGTAAGCTATTATATTGCTATTTTAGCTGGAAGAAAAGAGGTGTTAAATTTTACTTTAACTTTGGGAAACTAATTCAGTCCCTGTGTAAGTGGATTCAGTTCTTGTTGTCTCCAAAGAGAACTGCAGCAGGAATAACCTGGCTGATTTGGTGTAATAAGCAGGGCTGGTAGCACTGCTTAGTATTAAGTCTGCCTGGCCCTCCTCTGTTTTTAGTAGCTTACAATTTTTCCAAAACAACCATTCAGGTTAAAAATGCCCATGGTTAATGTCAGCAATACATTGATTTTTTAAAAAATTGTAATGAAATATATTGTCATTTCTGAAAATATGAACGGGGGAAAATGTATATATTCCTTTGAAATGCTTAAGAGCTGGGAGTTGAGCTTTGGCAAGAGGGTCATCTTTATGTCAGGAATATACCTTTTGTTGTCTTCACAAAAAATCTGTTAAGGTTCTGAGACTGAAAAAAATCCATAGTTCAGATGTGTTTGTTCCAAACTTGAGGTTAATTTTATATCTAATTTCTATACATATAAAGAATCCGTTGTCGCTGGAACCTCTCACAACTCTTAGCGTTAAAAACCCTGTGCATGCATCCTCTCCAAAGATTATATGTTATCCTCTCACAGCACCTTCCTGTGACCAGACTGTAGATGTGCCATCCCCAGAAAGCACCTCCCCCCCACAAAGCTTTCTTAGGCAACACACTATATCATCAGATGACATTTGATGAAGTAGGCTGTTGTCTACGAAAGCTCATAGAGCATCATGTGTATTCAGTGTCCTGCACTTCAGAATGGCAGCAGGGGTGCTTTAACTAAAGTTTTTTTAATGAAAATTTTGAAGCATGGGGATGCTGAATACATGTGACGCAGGCTGCTAGAGTGTGCTAATTAGTATGCTGTAGTTAATTAGCATGCATCGGAGCAGGTATTGGGCACATGTATAGGTGCCCTGTGGTGCTATCTTACCTGAATTCAGGTTAGACAGCTAAATGCCTTTTAACCATACCTTCAGATCCCAGACAGGTGCTCAGTGAATCTGACACTGGAAGCTAGAGGGCCCCAGAAACAAAGCTGGTTTCAGAAACAGCATGTCTGTATGCTTCAAAAATGAAAATTTTGTAATATTTATTTGGAAATATATATATGAAAATATTTTGTTTTTTGGTCAAACTTGGACAGAAACCAAACTTCAGAAAGATGAAATTTCCCATAAATCAGAAATCCCGCTTTCCCACCAGCTCTGGTTTGTACTGTTAAGGGTGCCATTGACTCACTTCCTAAGGAAATTCAAGAAAGAAATTCTCTGTACAGGATTTGAATGAAATACATCCGTATGATAGCCATTAAACTCTGTGGACAATATATTTCTCATGTGTGACTGCTCTTGGTTGGATGTTTAGTTTTTTGGCCTTTCGTCTCTTGCCTTATATTACCCTACAAAGGTTGCAATTATCACCCAGAAATGTACTGTATCTGTCTTGTTGTTAAATGAACAGTTTTCTTTAATCTAAAGATAAGTAGGCATGGGAATTTCAAAGATGACACAAAAACAAAATGTAAATTTCAAAACAAACCATGAAAAATAGACTACACCTCCTACTCAGAGCTGCACTAGACGTGATAAAATGGATAAAAACAGATATTCATGCAAGGAGAACACAGCTGTTCAAGATTCAGGGAAGAGAAGAGAAGCAAACTGAAGATAACCTACAAATAGTAGAAAGATGAAAAAAGGAGCATGAGTATACCTGTAAAATAAGAATGGCTTTACTGTTGAAAAATCTTTTTATATGATAAATTTTACTGAAGAGATAATATATACTTAATGTAGTAAGAAAGAGGGATTAAATTATGCAAATGGATTGTATTATTTATTCTACTCACTCTTTGTGAGCAGATCAGCATGTATGAATCCAGGTCTTCCAAATATCCTGTAAGTATGTTTCAGTGACAAGAAAGTATTCCATCAACAGCCAAAGGTAACTATTTAATTTTAAATTCTCCTCTTATACCTTCTCAAACTGATTAAAAAAACTCTGCTACTAGAATATACTCTTTATATGCACATGTACTTACAAACTACGCTATACTGTAGTTTCACAGTTTCATAGATGTAGGGTTGGAAGGGACCTAAGTAGATCATCAAGTCCGACCCCCTGACCTGGGCAGGAATGAATACTGGGGTCATATGACCCCAGCTAGGTTATTATCAAGCCTCCTCTTAAAGACCCCCAAGGTAAAAGCCAGCACCGCTTACCTTGGAAGCTGGTTCAGATCCTAGCCACCCTGTGAAGTAGTGCCTTCTAATGTCCAGCCTGAACCTACTCTCAGACACCTTATGGTCATTATTTTTTGTACTCCAGGAGGTGCTCAGGGGAACAGGGTCTCTCCCATTCCCCACTGGTGAGTTTATAGACAGCCACCAGGTCCCCTCTCAGCCTTCTCTTGTGGAGGCTGAACAGGTTTCTCCTCGTAGGGTCTGCCCTGCTGTCCACGGATCATGCGAGTGGCTCTCCTCTGGACCCTCTTGATGCTGGCCACATCCCTCCTACAGTGCGGCGTCCAGAACTGGACACAGTACTCCAACAGTGGCTTGACCAGTGTCATATAGAGGGGGAGGATCACCTCCTTGGACCTGCTCATGATGCATCTGTGGATGCATGGCAAGGTGCAGTTAGCCTTCCTGACTGCATCCCCACCTTTGCGGCCCATGTTCATTTTGGAATCGATAATGACTTGAAGATCCTTTTCTGTCACTGTGCTTATGAGAAGGGAGTTTCCCAGCCCATAGGTATGCTGGTGGTTCTTACTGCTGAAGTGCAGTACCCTGCACTTGTCAGTATTGAATCCCATCCTATTCTCATTTGCCCACCCCTGTAACCTATCCCAGGTCCAGTTGTATCCTGTCCCTCCCTTCTAGCATGCCCACCTTGCCCCAAATCTTGGTGTCATCAGCAAATTTGAACAGGGTGATTTTCACTCCCTCATCCAAATTGCTAATAAAGAAATTGAACAGTACAGGCCCGAGGACCGAGCCCTGAGGGACTCCACCGCGCACTTCCCTCCAGGTTGAATATGACCCATTCACTACCACTCTCTGGGTGCAGTTCCTCAGCCAATTTGTGACCCATCTGACTGTGTAGGCATCAATGCCACAGTCGCCTAGCTTTTCAGTGAGAAAGGGGTGGGAGATAGTGTCAAAGGCCTTTCTGAAATCCAGAAAGACTACATCCACTGCAACACCTGCATCCAATGATTTTATGACCTGATTGTAGAAGGCAATCAGGTTGGTCTGACAGAGTCTTCCCCTAATGAACCCATGCTGGTTGCCCCTGAGCATCATCCCCTTTGGTGATCTTTCACAGATGTGTTCCTGGATAATTTTCTCAAAGAGCTTTCTCAGGATCAAAGTAAGTCTAATGGGCCTATAGTTTCCTGGGTTCTCCCTCCTCCCTTTTTTGAAAATGGGGACCACATTGGCCTTCTTCCAGTCTTCTGGCACCTGGACAGAGCACCATGAGTGCTCGTAAAGCCGTGCCAGGGGGCCCATAATGACCCCTGCCAATTCCCTCAGCATCCTGGGGTGGAGAGTGTCTGGACCTGCTGATTTGAACATGCCCAGCCCCTCCATAAGTTCCCTAACTCAGTCCTCCCTGATCCTAAGCCTGGCAGAGACTCTTCTGAGTCTGTCCTGAATCCCGGTGGGGGAGATGTCCCGGTCCCTGCACAAAAAAAGGTTAGATCTTGTTTATCCATTTTTGGCTAATTGAACTGTATATATCAGTAGTTTTCAATCTTTTCAGAATCCAAGTACCCCTCCACAACTTTTATGAATATGGTGGGACCCCTGGTTGAGAATCACTCCTGTGCACAGCTAACCTCAGTGGTTCTCAACTGGGTGTAAATGCCATGAGGTAAAATTGCCCTGTGTGCCTGGAGCACAGCCAGCCAGGATGGGTGTGGCACAAGCACACACTAATCCTGAAGTAGAGTTTTCTGATCAGCCTAATGGCTTGTACTGCAGTCATTCCTGGTCTGATTCATCATAGTGGATGTGTCTACACATGCATTTGATCTGGGATCAGTTTACTCATGAATAAATGCTTTCAGGCAGGTGTCTACACATGCAGGGAAGTGGAAGCAGATTTATTGCTAATGGCAGGAAATTGCATCCATTTCCTGTGGCCCTGGAATGGGCCCCTGCCCCCTCAGTGCTAGGTCAGGGGCTGGCAGGGAGCAGCAGGCCAGGTGATAGGTGTCTCCTGGAGGGGGCTGAGACATTACATCCTGCCACCAGGGACTGCCTACTCCCAGGGCAGGGACAATGTCCCCCTGCCCCAGCAGCAGGGAACTCCTGGCCCTGGTTCCCTGATCAAGGGCAGGGGACTTGCAAAGAGCTGCAGGGGAGGGGCAGGTCCCAGCCTTCTGCGGAGGCTGAGGAGGTTCTTCCCTGCTCAGCTTTGCAAGCATGGAGCTGGGTGGGGAAAAAGTTGGAGAGCTTGTTCCCTGTTCAGTGCCATGAGCATGTAGCTGGGTGGGGAACAAGCTCCTCTGCCCCCACCAGCAGGGAGCTCCCAGCACCAGCTCTGTGACTGCGGAGCTGGTGTTTGTAGACCCTTATCTCCCAGCAGCAGTTCTGCAGTCATGGGGCTCAGACTGGAAGACCCTTATCTCCCTGTGCCAACTCTGTGACTGCAGAGCTGGTGCTGGGAGACAAAAGTCTCCCAGCCCTTGCTCCCTGATCATGATCATGGAGCAGGGGGCTTGGAACTCCCTGCCGCCATGGCAGGGGTACATAGACCTTGCCTAAGCTTTTGTGGTGGAGTCTGCCCTGGCAGCAGGCAGCTCCTGGGGGCAGGGAGAAATCTCCCACCCCCCAGTGGCCAGGTGACCAGGAACAGATTTGCCCCTGGTCATTGTCTACATGAGCACTACTGCACTTTTACTAATCAAAAATAAATTTGCTACTTGTATTTGCAGGTAGCAAATTTATTTACAATTAGTGAGGTTTACTACATAGTAAGCATGTGCACATGTAGACACATGTGCTTACTTCACAGTAAACTATGCTACTGCACAGTTAAGAGTCTTCTGTAGATGCACCCGGTGACTCCCAGAAACTGAGGCATGGAGAGCAGTTGGAAGTGTCCCACACACCTCTGTTTCCAGGAGCAGTGTGATGGGAGCCCACTTTATGTGGGTATGAAACTGCTACTAGATCATGTAAAGTGAAATAAGATTCTGTCTTAGTGTGACTCTATTCTATCTAGAAAAGCAGCCAAAAAACCCACTAAGATACTTTGCTTGTCTCTATTTTTACTTGAAAAAAGACCAAGATGACTAAACTTGGTTTACTGTACATGCTCAGAAGCAGTTCAGAATGGCTGCTTCTCTACCTTCACCTAAGCTCTCCCACAACCCAGTTCCATCTGGGAAGAATATAAACACTCTCAGTTGTTATGGAAATAGAAGTTATGCATGTGTAGAGGAGGAGCTTTTTGCTACTCTACCTTGCACTCAATAGCTTAGTGATTAGAGCACTTGTCCAGCAAGTGGGAGCTGTATGTTCTAGTCACCTCATACAGAAGAGTTTCAAATCCAACACCTAGCAAATGCTTTAACTACCAGGGCACAGGTTAGATGAGGCTGAGAGTGATTACCCCTCCTGTTTAAGTTTGGATCCCTGGTTGGAAAGGAATGCAAGAGTCATTGTATCCAGAAGAAGCACATGTATGATGAAACCTAACCTTTGTAGTCAAGCAAGACAGGCATTTATGAGCAAGGAAGCTTGGGGGTTCTGGGCTCTGCTCCCAATGCTGTTTATACATTTTGCGTTAAATAATTATTGGATAAAATGCCTCAACAGTACTGTGAGTAGGGACCAGGGCCAGAACCTAGGGCTCCCTCCCAACAGAATGCTTCCCTCTACTATGAGGGAAAAGTCACACGGGCTCATTTCCATTTCCTTTTTTCACTGACAGCAAAACTTTAATGG
Organism: Gavialis gangeticus; assembly: GCF_001723915.1. NCBI lineage: Eukaryota > Metazoa > Chordata > Crocodylia > Gavialidae > Gavialis > Gavialis gangeticus. The sequence continues at coordinate 3,040,866 of NW_017729007.1, read as the reverse complement.
AAATTAAAAGCAGTTTCTAGTCTTCTACCTGATCATAATTCTCCTGAGTAGTGTTCTTTATAATTAATAGGCAGAGCAATTTGTTTTAAATTATCATGAGAATCTGAAAGAGAAGGTAAACATTTGTATTTTTTCTAAGGCTTTCTAAAAGTTCACATAGGAATTTTGCAACCAGAAACATGATGATTTTTTATTATACTTTCTTAGACTAATGTAAGTGCTACAGCCAATTCAGAAGACTAGATTAAATTCTACCCTTATTCATACCCATAGGTGTACAGGAAAGCTGCTATACACTTATTTACAACATAGGAGACTCGTATTCAGTTTCTAACTGTGCTATACATTCTCTCTCTAAACATGGCCAAGCAGCATTTTTTCTGTGCTTCAATTCCTCACCTGTAAAATGGAAATAATACTTCTCTTCTTGAACATTTGGCCCTGAACAGACATAGTGTTTGAAGCAGTGGTGACATGTAGGGGGAGCACCCCCTCACAGCCAGCATTCCTGGGCAGAGGGAGCAGGTGAGAGTGAGTGATGGTGCCCCCTGAGAGTGCCGGCTGGGGACTGGGGGCACCAGGAGAAGCGGTCCCCACCACAGCCAAAAGCGCTCACCTGGAAGTGCCAGCAGTGTGCCTGGAAGTGCCAGCAGCATGCCGCTGCCACTTGTGGATTGTGGTATTGGCTGTGACCTCCCCCTGGTCTGTACAATTTGCCATGGGGGAACCCCCCACCCTGGTTGGTAGGATCAGCCACAGGCATGGATGACTGGTGCCATGTACTCCTCCAGTGACCAGTCAGCTACCAAGGGGGTCCCCCCATGGCCAATCTTGCTGATGGGGCAGGGGGACCCGGGTGATCACACTGACTGAGAAATGGCTGTAGTGCTCCCAGAAGTGGGCATGATGCTTCATCTGGTGTTCCCACTCCCTGGCTAGCACTCACAGGGGGGACATCAGCACTTCCGCCTGCTCCCGTGCCCATTGCCTAAGCAGGGAGTGTGGCCTGTCAGAAGGCGCATGTGCACCCCCATGCATACCCCACATATCACCACTGGCTGCAGGGGACCCCCCTGGTCACTGACTGTCTGCTGGGGGGGCAAGTGCCCCCCCTGACTCAGGAGGTACCAGTCACTGATGATTTGAAGCATTCCTAACATTGGTATACTCCAAACAGCAAGTGTATCGATGTGCCTAACTGAAGAAGTGATTAAAAAATGGCCAAAGTGCTTCAAAATTATCCTCATAAAATTAGGAACATCTTTGAAATGCTTCTTTCTGCTGCACTTCCTGAAAAATCTTTTACACTCCATGAAGTAAAATAGAAAGGCTACTTGGTCTTTTAGCACTCTCCTGTGTCCTAGGCTGTTTCAAGAACCTCTGTATGCTTTTGGCCTTTGGTTTCCTGAGGCCCTTGTTTATCTGGGAAACCAGAGGCTGAGAGACATGAAGGGATTCCAGCTCTCCATCCAGAGGAATATAGAAATGATACCCTTGCATGCCATTCAGCCTCCAGAGGCTACCGAGGTCAGCCAAGTGCATGTTGGCTGTGTGCCTTGTTTTCTCTTGCCCTAGAAGGAGGAAGAGGAACACTGAGGGATGCTGGAGGACTGAGCAATCTCCTATTGGCTGGGGAGTTCCACCACAGAATTATGTTATGGTGATTCTGAAGTGCCCCAGCAGGGTGGTGGGGTAGAGGCAGGCATTTGAGGGGCTGTGTACAGCACTCCAAATTTGACGCATTCAAAACTGGAGTGGAATTTGGAGCACTTCAAAAGCAGGGTTGCCTGCGGCCTTTGCCTCTCATTCATTTTAGGGTAAGCTCTTTTACTATGAATTTACACAGTCCACAGTATGATAATTTGTGCAGTATAACCATATAAATAGATAGTGTTATGTTCAAGATAGCAACTAAAGACTTTGCAAAACACCTGAGGTTGAATGTTACTTTTATCCACCTAATGTTGTTACTATCATTTTAGGAGCTCTAATGAAATATAAGTAATTAAAATCTGCCCAGATATGTTATACTATTTATTGATAAGTAGACAATGTGTCTTACCATATCCTTATACGTAAAGAGTATTAATATAAAGTCAGTGGGTGAATTCCTGGACCCAGCGAAGCAGAACACTGACTTCAGTAGGGCCAGGATTTCACTCAGCAGGAACATTTCTTCTGTGAATCTTGCTATTTTGATTCAAGCGTCCACAAAAGGTCTTGAGAACTAGATGCAAATAACTTCACGTGAAAGAATTAATGTCTGCAGAGAAATTGATTCATAGCACCCTCTCCATATAACATTTTTGCATGAGTATGTACTTATTTTCCAAGGCTGAATGACAGCTAGAATAAAATGTAAATTACTTGTTAGGCAAAGCAAAGCAAGATTCCATCATTACTATCAGTCCAGAAATCCCACTACAAACATGCAGTAAATAATATTAGGAAATGTCAGTTTCAGAGGGGATGACACCATGGAAATAAGCTTATAAAGCAATGAAATGCAAGTAGTGTTGCTTCTAATTTTGGACTTTAAAAATTGAAATCAAGCCAGTTCAGATGTACATTTCATAGCAGATGGGAAGAACACATTCATAACTTAGAAATAATTCAAATAAGTAAATTCCTGCAGCATAAAATGTTAATAGTGCTAATTTAGGGTTGAAAATTTAAACACAAATATGTCAGGCTTTTAAAATATGCATAGTTTAGGATCACAAATTAGCTTGAATTCCAATTTTGGAAGTGCTAATTTTAGCTAGAATTAAATCCAAGTCAAAATAAAACCCAATAGTCTTCAATCTTTTTCTAAACCAACCCAAAACCCCTTTGCAAATTTAAGCTCGTTCCACTAATTCCCAACTTTATCTTTTGTTGATGAAAGCGATATGCCTGCTGTTGCTTTACTCAAGCCTGAGACAAAGCCTACTTAAGTCAATGGAAATATTTATAGAGGGTTTTTTGTTACGCTTTTCTGGCATATGGGGAATTTTATTTAATGCAATAAGGTACATACTCTATGAATCCCAAATCTCATGCTCACACTAGAGCACTAAGCAAATACTGAGCAAGTGTCAGTGTGGGTCAAGTTTAAAAGGTGTCATGAAGAGAGCTACAGAACCTCTATTAAGAGCTCCTAGATGTGGTTGGAGGGTGGGAGACTTTTAACAAAGAAAACTTCAATGAAAGGAAAAAAGGAAGGCACTACTGCAAAACTTAGTTACTGAACTGTTTTTAATGATCATTGAATGAAAGTTGTCACTGTAACACATTGCACCTCCAAACAGAGAGAGAGTTAATGTAGAGAATCATAACAAATAAAATTCCTAGCTTTCTCATATATATTACTTCATAGTCATAATTTATTAACAATGTTCATAGGGATTCCATGTGAAATTTTAAATAATTTGTTCTTAAAAGTGTTCCGATACAAAAGATGTCCTGTTTTATTAATGTGAGTTCTATGTTAAAGTTTGGGCTCCAGGGGTGCCTATACATGTGATGATTTTGCCACTTAAAGCATTTTAAATATGTCACTTAATATAGGTAGGAAACTTTTTTAAATGGTGGAAGTTGCCTTAATTAAACCTTGTTGCATGTTTTTTAAATGTAAAGCAAACTACAGTAGTGCATCTCAGCCTACCTAGTTTGCCTTTATTGCATATACATTTAGCCTGGGCTTTTCAAAGTGGTGATTACTAATTGCTACCACCAGGTGTAGCTAGCTCTGGAGCCCAGTATCGGCATGGCTCAAAACAATCTCCTTTGTGTACTCTAGAAATACAGCAAGGCATAAAACTTGCACCAAGCTGTGGAACATCCATTAAGTTTTAAGGTGCTGTACCTAAAGTGATTTAAGTAAAATTACAATGACTTTGGGAATGCCTACCCTGCACGTGTATAGATACCCCAGATGATGAAATTCCAGACTGAAAGTTTGTGTTCTCTCATATGGCTCATTTAGACCTAGCCAGCAGCAGAGGAACTGGTATATACTAATTTTATTGCAATCATTATTAGAACATTTTTAATTCTTTGCAAAATCTTTTATGCAAAATCTATTTCTTTCCAAAATTGCAGGTTCACCAGCCATATCTAAAACTGTAATGTTTTTCATTAACTTTCAGACTGATTTTGCGAATAACTATAGTAGTTTCTAGGGAAGACTAACTACATGGTAAGTTTGGAATGATAACCCTGAGCAGGGTTTGAGCTATGTGCTGACAAATGCAGTTAGTTAGCAAGAAACTGCTGAGATGTGGCTAAAGGGTAACAAAACAACAATAAACATATTATGTTTTAAGACTGATACGAATTTAATGTTCTGAAGGAAGGGACACTTCTTAGATGTCTGTGTGTCACAAGTAGGCCTTGGAAGTGAACATGTTTTATAAAGCTGTGATTATAGTTCAAAGTAGTCTAAAAAAATAGTTATAAATTGTACTTATAGTTAGCTTATTTCTTCCATCATACTAGAAAACTAAATAATCAGCTTTTTTATTACTGGAAAAGTTTCTATACTAGTGGAAATACATACTCAGGAAAGTTCACATTGAGTGTGTCTACATGTTGCTGTATGGTGACATACTACAGCACTCTGCTTTAGTACTTCCTTTTGGAGGTACTAAAGTATGGCACAGTCAAGGAGGTTACTGCACCATGTGCGTAATGCATGGGTAGATTTTGCTGCTACAGCAACATAGCTGGCAATCACATGTAGACCCATGCGATCACTATGTCCCTGTAGTTCCCTATCGGACTTAATGATCATATGTCACTGTAGTGAGTCGCTACATCACCATAGGGCAACATGTAGACGTGTCCATTAATTCTATCTGAAGCATTTTGACTGGAAGATCACAGATCAAGTGCAATACATTACCCATGGAAAATATCCTCTTGAATGACATACGGTATGAGCTTCAACTTCTAATTACTCCTACAGAAGTTCAAGGATAACTGTGCACTGTTCACATAGCTAACATCAGTGATATCAAGGGGTCACAACGGTATCTTTTCTAAACCAAATCAAAGTTGACGTACTTAAACAAGAGTAGTCAATATTCAGAAGACACACCATGGACAGAAAATCTGTACAAGTTTAAATAACCAATTATTTAAAACTGGTTAAAGGTAAAAGGACACGTACAGGCCAGGTGCAGACATTATACTTTTACTGATATAAGTGATCAGCAACTAGTGTATACCCAAAGCAGAGCAGAAGTTTGGAACAAAAAACAGTGTATATCAGTAACAGAACAGAAGTTTGATAAACATAGACTGGTTTATAAATGGCAGAACCTGGACTAAAATGTGTTCCCCCACAAAAAGGCAAATGTGTGTGTGTGTTCTGTTTGCTACCAATCTAAACTACGCCACTTACAGAAAATCGTGTTACTTAGGTTCTGCCTCAGACTTCTGGAATGTCTGTACCTGGCCACAATGTTTCATGTGTTTTAGTGAAATAAACCATAGCTTTAATATTTAAAGGAGGTCAAAATGAAGCTGAGTTTCTTTAACTCTACAGGAAACATAATCACTGTATTATAATACTCCCTAGATTATGCTGTTATACCTTAACTAGAATTTAAAAATAGAAATGGAACAATAATAAATTCTTAATAAATATTCTCTCTTTATAAAAGATGCAGTTAGAAGGCAGCCTTCTCATTCTGCTCCTAATATAAGTTTGCACACATTAAAGTTTATGTGTTTCTATACAGGCTAAACAAATATACTCCCTTTTTTGGCTGTAGCTTCACTGGGTGGGAATTGAACCCAACCTTTACTTTAAAGTTTGCTATTCTTAGCATTTTTTTCTCTATAACTTCTTTGTTGCAAAATCTAGACCAGTGGTCTCCAGCCTTTTTAAGTAAGAGATAACCTTTGGCATTTAAAAGCAACCCAAGATCTACTGTGCATTGGCACTACCTCCCCCCACCCCGCATGTAAAATCTGTGGGGAGGGAAGTGGGGGTGGGGCGGATTGAGGCAGAAGGAAAAAAAATTACAGGAAACCCTTGCTATTCGCAGGTTCAGCATTCACAGTTTCAAATATTTGTGAATGCCAAACCTGCATTTTAAATACACTTTATACACTTATAGGAGCTGCTTGGGAGCTCCGTGCTTACTGCCACCACACTCCCGCCACTGCTGCCATCACTGCTGGAGCTGTGCCCCACTCCAGCTGCCAGGGGCACTGCATTCATGAATGCAGCACCTTATTCACGGATTTTGTCATTCACGGGGGATACGAGAACATATCCCCTGCGAATGGTGAGGGTTGCCTATATTTGGGTGCATGCCTCCCCAGCAGGGCCCCATTCAACTTACCCCTGCTCCTGCCTCTGTGGCACTGTCTCTCACCATGGGGGTCTTGATCTAGCCCTGCCCCTTCCGTCTCCCACAGACTGATCTGCTGGGCTGGGGTGTGTGCGTGCATGCACATGGGCACTCATCCTCCCAACCCCAGCCTTGGATTGACTCCAAGAGGCTCCGAGATCTACCACAAGAGGCTCCAAGATCTACCACTGCTCTAAACTATTGTCCAGGATGTGATCACTGCTTTAGACTATTGTCTAGGAGAAGATCCATCCCCTTTCATATCCTGACACACACATTCATCTGCTTCTAGGATTGCAATAAAAACACTGTGCCTTCATGCAGGATTCAAACACCTGATAACAACATGATTAGGGGAAGCCCTACTTAATGTCTTATGTTTGGCAGTTTCCTTAACAACATTCTTCACTAAAGCTGTGAAAAAAATTAGTAAAATTTCTTAAAAATAAAAACACTGTTATTACTACAGTGATTTAGTATAAAGGTCATACAAAGACTAGATTACTAACATATAATCATCATACAGAGCCTCCTTTTACAACCATATCAAGATTGAAAATACTTTCAAATGTTGAAATCCTATGTTGTATCCCTTTTATTCTGTAACAAGGGGGGAAATAGTTTCAGAATAAGAAGATCCTCCCACTTAATTTCCCTTGAATTTTTATCCAAGTAGTAAATGACAGAGGTTGTCAATTACACACCTGCTTTTAGATTGCACATAGAGTAGTATAGATTCTTCAAGTGATCAGAGTAAATAATGGAGGTGCTATGGAGAGAGAGAGAGAGAGAGAGAGAGGTAGAGGATATTCATACCTTATATGCTGCAGGGCAAAACACCCTGATACATGTCCTTATTTCTTCACTATAGAAGCACTATATCAAGGACATGGCATAGGACCCAGGAAATAATTTTCTTACTTTTGTGTAGAGCAGCAGTGCTCAAGCTCTGGCCCTTGGAGCTACTCAGAGGTACAGAAATTTGTGATGGAGGACTAGTTGTAGCATTAATTCCTTCTAGAGCCACAGCAGTGAATGCTGCCACTACCCCTTTCCTCCTGCACCAAATTTATGGGCACATTGAAGCCCTCTGGGCTGGATGACATGGCTCCATGTGCCAGATCCTACTTGCATGGGGTTGGTTTATGGCCATATTTGGTGCATGGAGTCCAACTGGTGCTTAGGGCCATGCCATTGCTGGATCTTGCATGAGAGGTGTGTGGGGTCATGCCATGGCTGGATAGGGTATGTAGGGTGGGACCTACACATGGAGTTGTGTTGTGATCAGATCTGACATGCAGGGTCATGCTGGACTGCACCTGCAGACTGATTCTGTGTACCAACTCAATGCTGGATCAGGCCTGTGGACTGACTCTGCAGCACTCATTTGGCCTGCAAGACTGGAAAGACTTTGAACATAAATGACAGAGTGTTATGCATATGTGTTATGCACTCCTGCTAGTAGGTGGTGCTTCTGAGCATTGTGGTTATCTCCAGTTGATTCCTGCTGTTATGCTTGAAAAGCATTCAGTTAAGGCCTTTTGTCTGAACATTAAATAATTTGTTCTTGGGACTCCTATGCCAACTGGTTGGGAGAAGAGCTGTGTTGCTACACAGCATGTCCACAGGTGGTGGATAGTGGACTGACCTTCAGTAAAGGTTAGATGTTAAATAAGTAGGGTTAATGCTGATGGATAAGCAATCATGGACCAAGCAGTGGAAGCACCACAAAGATGTGGCAGGGACAGCAGATGGCAATGCTGTCCCCCTCCTGAAAAGCCACATATATCCTCTGACAGTGCTGTGACATGGTGAGTACAGATCATCACTGTAATAAGCCTGTCCAGCCCCCAGCCATGGTTCTGCCAGTCCTCAATGGCAGATCAGGCAGGAGATATTAGAATCTCAATGGCTGAGAATGCAGGCGAAGGCTGCAGTGCAATGAGATCTCCAATTGTCTTGGCCTCCTTGACATAGGATCAAGGTCCCGTGCTCTCAAGAATTACATGGAAGCTGATGTGCAGCAACCTCTCTTAGATAAAATAAATCACGCACAGGCATCTTACATGAAAACAGCTTTAGCATGCTTTTATACCCTTCAGCTAGTGATAATGGGAGCAAGGTTGTGAGGTCTGGAAGGTCCTAGTCATAGACTGGCATGAAGAAGGCAGTTATAAGAAGGTCATCTAGCACTTGGAGTGGCAAGAGTATGATTCAGCAGCTGCAACTGTGACAGAACAGCCCTATTTAGGATCTGCTCTGCTCACCCTACACAGAGAGGGGTCTAGAAAAGGTGTCCTAAACATAGCCTGCCTACCCACCTTTTTCCTGACTGGATAACTGCATCTAGTGGGATCACCTTACTGCAGTCAAAATAAACGAAGACACACAATAATTTTGGGGACCTGCAACATCAGGACTCTCATAGACAATCCTAATAGTGAATGCCTAGAATGCTGCACTTCAGTTATGGCTTGAGAACTTAAGTTACACAACACTGACTTTGTTACACTAAGTGAGACCCAGTGAGGAGCTGGGCAACTCAAAGAACAAGGAGGTGGCTATACCTTCTTCTGGAAGGGTAAACAGGAAGGAGAATACCAACTTCATGGAGTTGGCTTTGCTATAAAGAATGAACTCATACATGAACTCAGTGAGTTCCCTATCGGACTTAATGAGCACTTCATGACTCTCCATCTTAAATTGGCAGGGAGCCAATATGCCACTCTCATGAGCATGTATGCCTCAAATCTTGACAGCACTAATGAAACCAAGGAGAAATTCTATGTCAACCTTGACCAAGTCCTTTTGAAGCTTTGGAGGGAGACAGACTTATTTTGCTTAGCAATTTCAATACCAGAGTTAGAAGGGACTTGAACCTCTAAAATGGAAAGATTGGTAAGGAAGGCATAGGAAAGGTCAACTCCAATGGCAGCTCCTCTTGACCAAATACATGGAACATAGGCTTACCTTCACCAACACCCTCTTCTGCCAGAAAAACAGGTACAAGACATCATGGAAACACCCACAATCTAAGCTCTAGCACTTGACTGACTACATCATTGTTAATGCCCAGGTTCACAAAGATGTGAGCATCACTTGAGCTATGCCAGAAACTGACAATTGCTGGACCAAACACCAACTCATTAGCTTGATTATGTCACTCAAACTGGCTTCCAAATGATGTCTGAAGCAGAAGCAATCCTGAAGGAAGTTCAATGTTGAAAGACACAAGGACCCAATTAAGTGAGACCTCTTCCACTGGTGCCTCAATGAAAAACTGACACATTCATTCAACAACAATGGGAGAATGTCAGTAGCACTTGGTGCCTTCAGTTCTGCCATCAGCAGTGCCTACAAAAAGACACTTGGACTCTCTACCAGGAAACATCAAGACTGGCTTGATGAGAATGACTGGGATCCAAGAGTTGATTGGCTGTAAGTGCAAGGACTTTTTTATCTGGTAAAACAACATCAACTCCAAGCAAAAAAAATTGAATTATCAGCAAGTCGAAGTAGAGGTTCAAAGGAGAACCCACAATATGAAGAACAGATGGTGGGAAGACAAGGTGAAGGAGATTCAACATCTTGCTGATATTCATGATATGCCCACTTTCTTCAGTGCCAAAGCCATCTACGGTCTGAGCACTTAGGGACCAAGCTTCGTGAGACGTAAGGATGGAGGAGATCTGATTAAGGAAAGGAGAGCCATCAATGCCTGCTGGAAGGAGCATTGTAAAAACCTTCTCAATCAAGACCCTGCTGTTGATGATAGTGTTCTCAATTACACCCCACAACACCTAGTCAGAGATGATCTTGGGATCCCTCCAACCCTTGATGAAGTGAGAAAAGCCATCAAGCATAGGAAGAATGACAGGGCACCTGGAGAAGATGGAATCCCTGCTGAAATCTTCAAGCAGAGGGGAGAGGAGCTTACATTACATCTCCATGCCCTCATCTTAAGGATCTAGAATGATGCCATGATTGTGACAATCTTTAAGAAGAAGACAAGTCAACTGTGGAAATTATAGAGGCATCACCTTGCTGTCCACCACAAGAAAGATAATTGTGAGAACCCTCCAGAATCATCTCCTTCCACTTGCTGAAGAGCAACTCCTGGAATTTCAGTGTCAATTCAGAAGACATACAAAAAACTAGAACTCTTGATTAAAAAATGATACATTTTATTAGACCAACTGAGAAATTGCAAGAAAACTGTCTTATTCTTCAAGCTTTCATGATCAAAGTCCCTTCATCAGGCTCTGGGAAAAGTATAGATAGTACAAGATGGTAAAAAGTTCCCATAGGTAGGAAATAAACTTTATTTTTGCATAGAGAGAGCTGAAGATGGAAGGATTTCTCCCTCTGGGTCCATGAGAGTGTCTTTGTGAGCTGTGCTGAGTAGCTCTTTGATGTGTAAATCAGGTAGAATTCTTTCCCTGGAGGTGTCAGATGGCAGGCAGGGAGGTAAAACAATCTTTCTTGTTGTTCTGCAATTAAGTTTAAAATCCAAAATCAGCTACAATTCAGGATTTTTAGCATAGGTTTAGGGCATCAAGAGAAACAACCAACATGATCTCCACTGATCACCAGATACAGGAAAAATACCAGGAACAACATTCCTCTACATGGCCTTCTTTGACATCATGAAAGCCTTCAAATCTGTCAACCGAGAAACACTGTGAAGGATCCTTCTAAGGTAGAGATACCCACCAATATTTATCATCATTCTTTGCCTACTCCATGATGGTCTGCAAGCAGTGGCCCTCAGTAATGGATCTATCACAGATCCATTTGAGGTTCATATGGGCAAAACTGCATCATCACTCCAACATTCCTTGCTATTTTTTGTTGCAATGCTGCATCTGACCACCAACAAGCTTCCATTTGGAGTGAAGGTAAACTAACAAGTGGATGGTAAGCTGTTTAATTTCAGTGGACTCTGAGCCAAAACCAAGACCATCCTGACCTGAATCATCGAGCTCCAGCACACTGATGATGCTGTAGTGTGCGCTGACTCAGAAGAAAATCCTCAGGCAATCATAGACATCTTTACTGAAGCATACAAGAAAATGGGACTCATATTTAATATCCAGAAGACTAAAGTCCTCCATCAACAAACCCTTAATGAGCAGTCCACAGCTCTGGTAATTCAGATTTATGGTGAGACTCTGGAGAATTTTTAGTATTTCCCGTACCTTAGAAGGCATCTTTTTCAGAAGGCTAACAGTAATGAAGAAATCCAACATCACCTCAAATGTGCAAGTGTAGCCTTTGGATGCCTGAAAAAATGAGTGTTTGAAGATCACGACATGAGGCTTGAAACCAAGCTTATAGTCTATCAAGCACTAGTGATCTCTACCATAATGTGAGCTGAGACATGCACAGTGTACAGGAGACACCTCAAGTTGCTGGAGAAGTACTATCAACATTGCCCATGGAAGATCATTCAAATCCAGTGGGAAGACAAATGCGCCAACATTAGTGTCCTCTCACAAGCAAACACGGTGAGCATTGAGGTGATGATCATCTGACATTAGCTTTGCTGACATCATCTGGATGTCTGACTCCATCCTGCCAAAGCAAATTTTATTCTTCCAGCTCAGTCAAGGCATACACTCAAGAGGAGGGCAGAGAAAGCACTTCAAGGATATCCTCAGGGCCAACTTGAAAAAATGCAGCATTGACATTAACATGTGGGAGGGTATCACCCAGGACTACCCCAAATGGAGGAATAGCTTGCTGCAAGGATGTACTTTGAAACCTTATGACAACAAGAGGAGATGGAAAAGCTGGAGTGGCAGAAAAAGCATGTTGTGGACTGAATCAGGCATGCAGAGCCATCCACCCCACACAGAAACACACACCTGAGGTGCAATAGAACATTTTGACTGTGGATTGGCCTTGCTAGCCATCTTTGGGTAAGAACCATGGAAGACAATCATCCTCAACTGATGAGGGATTGCTGATGATGCCAACTGATCACTGAGGCTAACCAAAAAGATATAATACTGCTATCACTGGCTCTCAAGTTTTTGAAATTAGGTGCATCTAGACAAGCATGGTTGTGCAGTATGAGGCACTGCAGACACTTCTGCAGAGGCACATACTGCACAGTCTGCTGTTCTCCGTGGGTTTTTTCGAACTGGACCACCTGGAGCTGTGTTGCAGCTGTTGGTCAGGCTTCACTCTGCAGGATCACCACAGCTGGAGCCCCAGGAGTGCCCAGGACCCTAGGTAAGGCTGCTGGAGCCAGAACACTGCTGGCGTCAGCCCCCTGTACTACCCCTGGGGTAACTTGCTGTGCACCAAAGCACACATGGCATGGGTGTTTCCTGGGAACAAGTGGCTGCAGCACAAGGTGTGCTTCTGTTAGTTGTCTCCAGGGAACCAAATGTCCATGAATGTCTGGATGCACCCATTGTGTCTGTGGTCAAACCCAGTGGACAAGTCCTATGATGAAATTCTCACATTACTAAAAAAAGAAATCACTCTGTACTGACTCCATCTGAGACAGCTAGACAATTCCATTGAAACTAATGCAATCAGCTGCCAGTTGAAGGTATTTCAGCTGAGTTGCACTGTTTTTCCAAGAACTGTAATTTTGGTATCAGTCTTGTGTCTTTGCCAGGGCATTGACTCACATATGGTGTTTGAGATGAAGCCCTACCATGCAAAATTTAATATGCAATATTGTTTAAGAGGAAACACTTGCTCAGAAGTCTGCATCTTTCCATTTAAAGGAGATCCAAGCAGCATCTGAAAATGAGACTCACCAAGTACAAATGAAAGGGGATTGTCTAAAGAAGACACCGCAAGTGCATAAAACAATACTTTCTTCATCAGTGGGAAGCTACTCTGTAGCTGTGGAAGGAGCCAAAGGTGGGACACATGACCTATCTATGATACTGAATGACATCATTGCAAGCTCAAGGTTCACATGAAATGTATCTACCATCAGAAGTTCAAGTCACATGGAAAGAAATTATTCAAAGAAACTATACCTCCACATGCCACAAATATTGTGAAATAGAATTTTGCATGAAATCTCAGCCTGTGAAATGCTCACAGATGTCTATGCTACCAGACTTGTCAACAGTGTAGAAACACCACCCCTACAAAAGAAGAAAGCCCACACAAGGTGTTTCACGTGTCATGAAAGTAGTCTTAGGATCTGAGTTTACCTTAATTTCAGAAAAGGCCAATGTGGTCCCTATTTTCAAGACGGGGAGGAAGGAGGATCCAGGAAACTACAGGCCAGTCAGTCTCACCTCCATCCTTGGCAAAGTCTTTGAAAAGATTATTAAGGCTCATATGTGTGAGAGCCCAGCAGGAAAAATTATGCTG
>NW_017729007.1:3022539-3027156 GCF_001723915.1 Gavialis gangeticus | reverse complement strand
AAGAGGGATGTGGATAACCTGGAGAGGGTCCAGAGAAGGGCCACTCATATGGTTAAGGGCTTGCAGGCCAAGCCCTACGAGGAAAGACTAGGGCACCTGGACCTCTTCAGCCTCCACAAGAGAAGGTTAAGAGGCGACCTTGTGGCTGCCTATAAATTCATCATGAGGGTGCAGAAGGGAATTAGTAAGGCTCTACTCACCAAGGCACCCCTGGGAGTCACAAGAAATAATGGCCATAAGCTAGCAGAGAGCAGATTTAGACTAGGCATAAGGAAGAACTTCTTCACAGTTAGAGTGGCCAAAATCTGGAATGGGCTCCAAAGGGAGGTGGTGCTCTCCCCTACCCTGGGGGTCTTCAAGAGGAGGTTAGATAGGCATCTGGCTGGGGTCAGCTGAACCCAGCACTCTTTTCTGCCTATACAGGGGGTCAGACTTGATGATCTATTGAGGTCCCTTCTGACCCTAACATCTATGAATCTATGAAAAGATAGAAATTGTGGCTTCCATCTTTCTTTTTATGAACAGGATGGGGGCTCCTGTGGGTGAAGTGGACCTACATATAAAGCCCCAGACCAGGTTCTCATTTAAATACTTGCAGAGGGTGCAGAATTTGGGTTCTGACAGCATAAATACATCCCACTGGAATTTTTGGTCCCAGCTTCAGATCAATGGGACAACTGTAATCTCAATGAGGAGGAAGAATATCTGCATTTTTCTTTTTAAAAACATCCATAAACTCCTGATATTTTCTATGTAACTTGATTTCAGATTTTGGAGATGGTACTTCCTGGGGGGGTCAGTGCAAGCAGGCCTCCAGCTTGGGTCACAGGGTGGTGGTGCTTCCCAGGATTTCCAACAGTATTATTGACAGTAGTCTGAGTTCAGATGGACCTCCTGAGATTTTCACCTGATTAGTGGGTTGTTCTGGGAAGCAGAGCAGTAAATGGGACTCACCTGCAGCTCCCGACAAGAGGCACACGAGGCGGAGGGAGGAGCCCGCATGGTTCGTTAGCCACCTTTTTATCCAATTACACCCAGCTGGTGATGTCATGAAGGGACGCTGGCCGGCAGGGATAAAAACGGCGGCAGCAGCTGCAGAAGGGGAGGATAGCCCTGGTGGGGAGCGACCATCAGCCCTGTTGGTGAGAGGAGCGGCGGCGATGGAGACGGCAGCAGCAAGCAGCATGGAGCGAAGAGAGCCAGTGGAGACACAGCTGGAGTGGGAATGGATCCCTCAGCTGGAGACTGCTTCAGACAACAAGGGAGCTGAAGGGATGGCTCTGGAGCACGCGGTGAGACGGAAGCTGGAAAGTAGCACGACCCACAGGTGGGGTGCCGGAATGATGGCACGCAGACACAGCCGCACTAGGGAGGAGAGACCCCAGGAGAACCCCCAGGGGGCACTGCCGCCAAGCCACTGGGGTACTAAGCAGGAGGAGGGACCGGGGGAAGCAAGTGGCCAGGGACGGGCCAGAAGGGAGCTGAGGAGGGCTCAGAGTAGACAGCTCAGCAAATGACGAGACGCTGAGCAGCCAGCATTTCTTTTGAGGTTGTTTTGTTGGTTAACCCTGGCTGGAGAAGAGAGGGCTAGGGGCAGTGTGCCTGCAGAGTGAGGCTGAAGGGGGCCTCGGTCAGGCCAGAGTTTTATTTGGAGTCCCCGTTCCTTGAAGGGAGCGGAGTAGGCAAGGCGGGCCATGGGTCGAGCTTACTGGGGTCACCACGACAGGGGGTTGTGGCCACTCAGGGGCAGGTCTGGTGGTGTCATTCCATGGCTGGGGAACAAGACCAGTGGAGGAAGGACGCACTGAAGGTGGCATTAGGCTGGGGTGCAGGGGTGGCGGAGCCCCGTGAAGTGACCGCCGAGGGATCCTGGGCCATGGAGTGTCTGGCAAACTGACCCCTTACACTGAGGAACATCAAGTCATGGCGGGCGAGAATGGGGTTGGGGACACAGAGAAACGAGAGCCACTCCGACACTGACAAGATCCCAACAGGTGTTTGACATCTACCTGCAAGGCTAAAACCACCTGAGAGCCGGTAATTGAAGCCCGGCGGTCACATTGGTCAAGGAGCAAGAGCTAGGGAAACTGCAGAATCAAGGGGTAGCACAAGGAATCAATGGTCCCAAAGTGTATGGTATCCCAGTGCCCAAAGAGATTCATCTCTACTGTGGTAGTTTCCCACTCTGTAGGCCCTGAAGTCAGGGGTGAGCCATCTCTATTCTTTCATGTTTGCACTGCCACCTTAGTAGGATTTGTAGATTTCACACAACAACCTCATCTATGACAGAAGCTATGACAGAACTTTCCCCTTGACTCAGAGACCACAGCACAATCTCTGCCATCTGGGCCAGGTGAAGATCTCTAAACATTGTAATTAATTCTTTGAGGATGTGGGGGACTAAGACTATGTGCTCCACCAAGAATGTAGCCCAATTCAGGCATCTCCTGTTAAGAAGCTAACCACTAGGCTAACCCTTGCTGAGTCTTGGGAGTAGAGGTCAGGTTGGACTACAAAAATATGTGGCATTAGAGCAGGAACCCACAGAAGCTCAGACAGTCACTATCATATCTCTCTGGTAATGGGATCGGTAGGCAGGGTTCCAGATAGGGAGGCTGATGTATGGAAACCTTGCTACAGAGAAGGTATACCTGAAAGTGAAGAAGTGAAGAATCCTGTTTGTTGGCTACCTTACAATTTATCTTATGTCCTTTTTTATTTACTTACGGAGTTTTACATATGCTTCTGTTCCATTTGCTACTTAGCTCTCCTGTGTCTGCTTCTCTCCCAGAGATCTGAGGAAGGGTACTCTGGTACTCAAAATTTGCCTATGTCTATCCCAACCGTTCAGGCGGTTAAATTAAAGAAGAATTCTCATAAGAATTCTTGCCTCTCCTTAGAAAGATAAATGTGCTTTTTGAGTGACCAATGTTGAGTTCCTGGAATTCTGAGTGGAGGCAAATGAAATTCACTGAAAGAATGCAAAAATAGAAGGAATTCATGGAACTCCAACACTCAAGAACAAGCAGAGACTACAAAAATTCCTATGTTTACTTCATTGTTACCATTTCTTCTTGAAATGGTAAATCCCAGGATGTCATTCTCCCCTTGTACTCAGCCTTGGTGAGACCACAGTTGGAGTACTGCATCCAGTTTGGGGCTCCACAATTCAAAAAGGATGTGGAGAAGCTTGAGAGAGTCCAGAGAAGAGTCACGTGCATGATCAGAGGTCAGGAAAACAGACCTTATGATGACAGGCTGAGAGCTATGGGGCTCTTTAGCCTGGAAAAGCGCAGGCTCAGGGATGATCTGATGGCCACCTATAAGTTTATCAGGGGTGACCACCAGTATCTGGGGGAACATTTGTTCACCAGAATGCCCCAATTTTTGATGAGTTTGAATGGTTATAAACTACTGCAAGACAGTTTCAGGCTGGACATAAGGAAGAATTTCTTTACTGTCCAAGCACCCAAGGTCTGAAATAGTCTGCCATCGGAGGTGGTTCAAGCACCTACATTGAACACCTTCTAGAAAAAATTGGATGCTTATCTTTCTGGGATCCTGTGACCCCAGCTGACTTCCTGCCTTTTAGATGATCTTCTGAGGTGTCTTCCAGCCCTAATGTCTATGAAAATCAATGAAATCTTAAAATACAAAGCTACAGTTGCTGAGCCTTTCCATTGTCTATTGGACAAGGATAAAAGATTTATGTCTAAATTGACAATGAAGCGCTTATGATTGTTTCTGGCGTAAACACATTCTAAGATTCTTTTTGAACTGACAATTGTGACAGACCACAAGCCACTAGTGAGATTATTCTTCTAGAACAGGTAAACATCCTAAATTATTTTGCCATTTATGTTCCATTGGTCCATATTTCTTGGTGTATATGAAAGCAATACTCAATACCTCCCTGGGAATTTGATAACTGATGCAGATGCAATTAGCCAATTGTTATTATCTAGTCCTGAATTCACTGTTCTGCCAGTGTCTGAATTCTAATGTTAGAATCAACTTTTGATCCTCTGCTTCAGGCAGGTGACATTGGTTGCAAGACTACCAAAAATCCAGTGTTAACCTGAGTGATAAATTGTCTTTGGAAGCAGTGGTCTATAGTAAAGTTAGAAGACAAATTGAAGCCATTTGTGATATACAAACATAAACTTTCTATCTTCTATGAGGTAACAGAATGGTTTTGCTCTCTGTGTTGGATACCTGGGAACTGTCTGCATGGAAGCATTTGTTAGAAGTTATGTCTGGTGGCATAGCTCCGAATTGATTCAGAAAGCCTAAAGCTTCCAGCGATTCTATTCGGATTCATAGATTAGGCCTCCAAATCATCTGAATCATCTCCAAATCCGAATCATGATCTGAATCTTTGCATAGCCGTAGTGAATAGTTGATGTAAACTATTACCACAATTAATTTGGAAATGGGTGACGTTTTATGGTTTGTGCCATGCAAAAGGTTACAATAGAATCATAGAATCATAGAAGTAGGGTCGGAAGGGACCTTGTAGATCTTCAAGTCCGACCCCCCGCCTGGGTGGGAGAAAAAACTGGACTCAAATGAGTCCAGCCAGGTAGGCATCAAGCCTCTTCTTAAAGATCCCCAGGG
>NW_017729007.1:3008923-3021571 GCF_001723915.1 Gavialis gangeticus | reverse complement strand
CTATGTCCACCTTAGCTTTCCTGACAGCCCCCCTACAGGCCCGAGCAGAGGAGGTATACTCCTCTTTGGAGATAGCACCCCCTTTCCACTGGGTGTACGCTGCCTTTTTGGTAAGCAGGCATTCCCGGATGCCCTTGGTGATCCAGGGGGGCTTTCGGGCACTCTTGCCCCCCTTGCTTTTTGTTGGGATGGACTCCCCTTGGGCCCTGAGTATCGTTTCCTTAAGGAACGACCACTCGTCCTGGACACTGAGTTCCCCTGCCCTTAAGGACCCCAGCGCCTCACCCACTAGTCTCCTCAACTTGTTGAAGTTGGCCCTCCTAAAGTCTAGGGCTACCGTCTTGCTGCAGGCCCTTGACACCCTGTGCTGGATGGTGAATTCCAGCAAGTGATGATCGCTATTGCCCAGGTGGTCAAGAACCTGGAGGCCCCTTACCAGGTCATCGCCTGTGGCCAGGACCAGGTCCAACAGGGTGTTTCCTTTGGCGGGACCATGCACCTCCTGGATTAGATGATTATAGTCGTCCTTTCAGGTCCTAAAATTCATGAACATAAGAGTGTAAAGAGGACGTTAAATAGTACCACTGCTGAAAGTAATGAAGACTGGTAGCACTGTATACTTACCTTGCAATTATTTGACCCAGTTGTAAATGACTGAACCTGGTCTATAGGAACAGACCCTAACTATCTGCTTTGCCTCTTAGAGACAGAAGTGGACTATAGGCTGACAAATGCTCTTTACTGAGAAAGCCTACATTTACAAATTGAACCTGCACTGTCTCTCTTTGTTTTCATTAGGACATGATATCTGAGTGGCCAGATATGGATAGAGGAATGTCCAGGGGATTTAATTATTTAAGAAACAATTTATAAAGGGACCTAACAACTATCATTTCATTATCCTACTCTTTGCTTAATTTCTGATTATGTTATTTTTCTTTACAGTACACTTGACTAGTGTTTATCAATTAACTGATATATTTGTAGATAAGCAGAATTCTTAATTAAATTAAGACTACTCAAATATTTAAGCTCATGTAGAATTTATATGAAATGAATACATGAGTACATTGACTGAATGAAAGTAACATTTAACAAAACAAATAATTTAAGATAATCAAAACTGCCAACTCATATTAATGAAGCAATGGAGCCAAATACCAAAATACAAAAAATAAGGTGTAAATAACTGGTGGGCAGGTATTTTTACAAACAATTAAAATTTTCAGTGCAAGGACAACTTCTATGGAGCCTGGAAGTGACAAAGGATATGGATAAGTATACAGTTTCTGTATTCGACAGTGCAGTATATAGAATATAAATATATTTTCTATACAAACATAAAAGTGTATAGTGCTACACAGCAGCTTTAATGTAAGGCAGGATCTGGCCCTTGAACTTATCTTTACTGCCACTCTTGATCTGCCTGACATCACCTGGAGAACATGATTACTATATCTAAGCATTTAGGCATAAACTAGGTAACTAAAAAACTAGGACTAGTATCACCACCATGTACTGTGGAAGGGAATTTTTCAAAAGGTATCCATCTTGGGAAGGTCAGTAAGACCCTCTTGAGAATGCTCAGTGGGGATATGGTGGTGGTTGGCAGCCAAGTTGGGTGTACCATTGACGTGTAGGGGAGTCAATCATTATACTGGCAACTAGGGCTCAGAGGGTGTATCTGAGAGAACTCTTTGGACATATATACATGTGCTCCAGGAGTGGGGTGGGGTGGGGTGGGGTGGGGAGGGAGGTGCATGCTTTAATTAGAGCAGCTCCAAGAGCTACTCTAATTAAAGTGTTTGCAATGTCTTGTGTATCAGCATCCCTACACTGAAAAATGGCGGTGGGAGTGCTTTAACTAAAGCTTGCCATATGAGCTTTGGTTAAAACACTCCTGCATTACCACGCTCCAGCAGACTCGATTAATCGAATCTGCTCTGATGTGCTGTAATTACAACGCATTGAAGCAACCTCACTGCTTGTGTATATGCACCCTCTGTGAACAGGGGCAGGGGCTGGTTAACTGAAACATACTTTCTTTTTGAAAACACTGACTGATCAGGGCTGGGTGAGCTCTGGCATTTCTTGGTAGAGGAGTAACAAGTCAGTCCAGTATGCCAGGAACTGAAGGAGGCTGATGAGAAATTTTGGATGACTTGTCTCTCAACTAGAGAGGCATGCATCCTGCTCTGAGTGCAGGCTGGGAAAAAGAAAAAAATACAAGCATGTTGTATCCAACCAGAGGCTTCAGAGAAGGTGGATTCAATCTGCTGCTAACAAGACTCAGAATACAAAGAGTATTAGGGATAGTGAAGCTGGTTAGCAGAGTATTCACTACCAAAGAACAATATAAAGTATATATTGTGATTTTTAACATTTTTCTTTGTAAGGTTTTTATTTGTTGTTTGTTATTCATTGGTTTTTGTATTTTCTATTGTAGTAAAAAGATAAATTTGGACATTGTTTTATTCATTAGCATTTGCTAAGGAAAATTTGATGCCAAGTATCTCATATTAGGTGCTGCTGGTTTGTGTGTGTGCGTGTGCGTGCGTGTGCATGTGTGTGCATATTTGGTATTGCATAATCCTGACACTAGCAAATGACAATCCTTTCTGAAACAGGTATCCAAAAACTTGAATCAACATGCTTATTTTACCTTGCCAAGCACAGTAAATATTCACATTTAAGTATAGCCTTTGTATTTGGGGTACTGCATTTTGGTAGATTCTATCTAGACTATTTTATAAATAACAGAATTATACAAAATGAGGGATTAAGAACAATGTTATTAATTTGGTAAGAAGAGATCATGTCAAAGAGAATCTGTGAACGATGGAAAGGGATGTGCTGGGGGGATGGTGACACAAGGTAAATATTGATCTACTTGATCACTACAAGTTCCCTGCTCAAGGCCATGGGTTTGGTTAGGATTTTAAGACAATAAAGAGCATGTGAATGCAGGCCCAGGAAGGTGAAATACAGTCAGCATTAATAACTGTAACAATGAGAAATGGTTCATGCATATTATAGTTACAGTTTATTTTTAAAGATGATAATTAATCAGTAGAGCCTATTTTATTTTGAGATGAGCCAGAATAGTCAGTTTCAGAAATACATGATGGGAACTATTATGAGGAACAGCTTTCCCTTTCACATCCTTCGACTGATAAATGCTAGAAGGTTCCACTTTGCTTTGTTTGACCAGATGTCAATGAACAAAAAAACCCTCTCTGATCTGTTCTCTAACATAAAGCAATGAAATATTAATTGATACTAGATTTAAAAAGCTATTCAGTATATCACAGCTCATTTTTTAAAGGCAGAGAAAAGGAAGAATAACTGATATCCATGAGCAGGTGCTCTTTGTACCAAAAATCACCCCACTTTTATTTAGAATAGCTGCAAACGGCACATGTGTTTAGAGATGCCATGTATCCAGAGAGATCTTTAATTACATGTGCCATATAGCAGCCCCAAAATGTTATCTTTTAAGATCTGCAACTGCAGGTCATTGGAAAGCATGAATAGCTTAATTTCACCAGAGAATAACAGTGTCACTACTTTTTATCTGCTGTTGCCTGACAGCTATGTATGAACAGCTATGCTACTATATGAAGTGAAGGGCATGGATGCCACATGACTAGAGGCAAAACACTGCATTGTGTCAATGTCAATTCTGTTGAATATCTCCTTGTACTGAGACATCCGGAATGGAGTCACATGCTAGTTTTCAATGGACAGCACTGCTGACAATATATTCCCTCTTGCCTTGAGTTGATTACTGCTACCAATTAAAAAAAAAGTGATTGTTAAAAAACTGTCTGTCTTCAGTGGAGTCTGCCTAAGGAAGGACAGTACGATTGGATCATTAGCACTGGGCATATCTTAACTTTATAGTTATCCTACTTTGGATGTTGAATGCAATTCTATTCCTGCGTGTAGTTTTTAAGTTAAGAGTTGAGTTGGCCCCAGCTTAAAAAGGCTCCTATTCAGATTGCATGCTGGAAACCAGCTAGAACCTTAGTTAGCTCACCAAAACTCTGAGCGACATCTACATCCTAATTTGGATACAAATGAGTCCAACTGATGTCCTCAAGAGTGCTATCCCTGAACATCTATCTTCTGAGTAGGGAAGATGACCTACAGGAACATGACCATCTATCTTGAACACCAGAATATTTCTGTTGAATAAAGACGTTTCAGACAGGTGCCACCCCAAAAACTAAAATAAAGAAAGACTATAAAGAAACTTCCTAACTGGCAAATGCATCTTAGATTCTGAACTTCCACAGACATGGCAGAGAAGGAACAGTTACCTCAAAGCACATCTTTATCTAAAAGAAACCTATGAAGTTTTAGAATGGAAAAATCAACATCTGAATCCAAAAACTTGGAATCGAAAGAAAACTGATTAGGGACACTGGGTAGACAAGAGTAAAAGAATACAACAAGATTTTCTAAAGTAAGGCAGAATTCTAGAAAGAGAGAAACTGTTGAAAAAATCGAGGGCAAAGTTTCTTTATGGGCTGAAAGGAAATATTTGAGAAGGTTCTGGGTAGAGCTGTGCTGTGGTAGCTGGACTGAAATGTGGGATGAGATAGGCTGGTACTTCACTGCTAGCACCTAGGGAGCCCCAAATGTGTGTAAGAAGAGTTCTGAATTATGTTACATTAGTGAACTAAGATCTATGTGCAGGACTCCCTTGGTTTCTTTACCTAACAGTAATTATATATATTAAAAAATCCTCCTAACAATGTTAAAGTAAAGGGAAAGCAAAATTGCTGTCAATTTTAGTTGAAATAAGATCTGTTTGCATATACTGGCATCTATCTAATGCCAGTATATGAAACAATCAGTGGGCTCTACAGTTCCTGCTATCCATTTTCATGCTGAAAATCCTTTGGGCTTGGACTTAGGATCCACCATCAAAATCTCTCCATTGGGTCAAATATTGGCATAAGATGTGAAACCACTGAAGTAAATGGAGTTTGGCTAGAGGAGCAAAGCTGTTTTACATATTTGCATAAATCTAGCTTACAAGCCTGACACCACTAACGTAGTATTGTCCAGCTTTTTTTCACTGTCCCCTACCCTCCCACATACGAATGAAGTAGAAATCCTGTTTTATATCGTTATCCTTGTATTTTATCAATAATTTTCCCTCAGCAAGTTTTACTATGTCTTCATAAAAGACTATTCTGTTTTTTTCAAGGTTATGTATATGCCTGACATTATCTACCAGATTTTGTTGGACATGGGATACTATTATCAAACTAAAATGCAAGGGCTATGGGATCAGATGTTGCAGCTGATACTTGGCATCTGATCTGGTAAAACAAGGTGTGACTATATATGTACTTTTTAGTTTGCCCCCAAATAACCCTTTCTTTGGGCTCTGTTTTGCCCTTCCCTCTCAGGAAAACCTCCATTGAAATGAAAGGGAAAAATCTTGCAGTCCTTACATCGTTATTACTCTGGGGAGGTTTGCCAGAGTAATAATTCATTTTTGGTTTGCTCAGTCCTGTGTAAATGTGCCTACTTCCTCCCAATGAATACAACTTTCCTCCTATTGCTGTTGGTTTTAAAGGAATCTTCTTCTCATTGATGTATATATTCCTCTTTCAACCTTAGGAATCAGAACTCATGGTAGGGGTGATATCTGTTATTAGACCAACTAGATTTTTACAAAAACAATAATTTATTTATTTAGCAAAAATCTAGTTGATCTAATAAAAGATATCACCTCTACCATGAGTTCTGATTCCTTTTGCCTCTAGACCAATACGGCTACAACCTAGATACTCTTTCAACTTTAGGAATTTGGCATATATTATGCCAAAGAGTCATTTTTTGCTTTTACAACTCTTATCCTTTGCCTTCATTACCTTCAAACTCACGGATTTCTTTGGACCAGTGAAGGCTGTTTTATGTGGTGGAGCTTGCTAAAGGCACAAACAGTTCTGGATTAATGATATACTTGGATGTATAAACAGAAGAATCGCAAGCAGAGCTTTTCCTATTTTGGCATTTGTATGACTGTGTCTGGAATAGTGCACCCACAATTCAAGAGGGATGCTGATCAACTGGAGGAAACTAAGAAAGAAGCCACTAGAAGGATTAAAGGGTTGGAAATGGTACCTTCAAGTAAGAGAATTCAGGAATTTTATTGATGTCACTTATCAAAGATACAATTATGGGGTGACTTATCACAGTATATTACAGGGGTTGCCAAACTTCCTAACTCAGATGCAAACAAAATCATAACACGGTCACAGAGCACTCTGAGATGTGCATGCCCTTACTGCATACCTGAATTTTCACTCCAGTTCAAGGACTGCATAACTGTCTTTTGCAAATCACAAATGTTAGAAATAACAACCTTCACCCTAGCTCAAACATTAATCAGTTGTTTAATGACATCTTGGAATAAATAATGAACAAAACATGAAGAAAATAAAAAACATAAAATAATCAATGAAGGTTGGGGAGAGGAGGGAAGCAATGCATTTATTTATCTATTTATCTTTCTTTAGAAGCTGCATTTAAACTGACCAGGTAGAGTGCAGTTTGTGAACTGTGGTTTGGCTACCCCTGCTCTATCCTAGAAGTACTTACATTAGAAACACATTTTAATAAATAGGCTTTTCAGTTTAATAGACAAAGGCATTAAAACTGCCAATAACTAGAAGTTGATATTAAACAAATTCAGGATAGAAATAGAATAATTTTTTTAACAGATATCAAAGGGCTATGATGAATTCTCCATGACTGGTAATTCACATCTAAACTGGATGCTTATCAAAAAGATATTCTTTCTTTCAAAGGCAAAATAATTCAGGAAAATTCTATGGCCCATGTTATACAAGAGCTCCTACTAAATAGTCCTAATAGTCTCTTCCATCCTTATGATTTACAAATAAGCATGGTCTAAATCCAAACATCCCCACAACGCTACTGCACCCATTTAACTAGACTAGCTTGACATCACGCCATTAATTAAACTTGTACAATTCAGTATGCAGGCAAGACCTAAATTCCTATCTATTGTGACTTTATCCCTGAGGATCCAACCTGCTACTTCATATTTTAGGAATCCCTGAAGCAAAACAACATACATTGATATCAATTATGTTTTCACTTGAATTCAAGGACTTCATGATTATCTCTTGCAAATAAAAAATGTTAGAAGTAACAACATGGCATCAGTTCTTCAGTACTTACAGTTCTTAATGTTTCTGCAGAGATTTTCAGCTGCATTTCACTTGCGCCTTAGCTTTTGTCCCTAAGTGAAACCCATGACTTAGTATTATTCGTTCATCCATCTAAACAAGTTCTCACTTCTCTCTTGGAAAGCACATTATAAGGGATAATATAACTGTCAGATGTAATCATAACTGAGAACTGCATTGCCCTCTTTTCATATTACCCTTAATTCAAAATAGAATTTCTTATTTAGCCTTCCCTCTCGATTTCTTAGTGTTTAGTAACCTTTATTATATGCTTACAGAACTAGCTATTCCATGCCGAAATAATTCATTATATGTAAGACTGCAGTACAAGCTGTGCTCCTGCCAAAGCAGTTTTAACTCAGTACATAAAAATCCTCTCTTCTGTCTAAAGATTAAACTGAGAATCAGTTTCAATCTCCTAACCACGCTGAATTATAAATGCAATAGAATCCATCATATATTTAACATCTAAGTTCTTAATTCATTCATTAGTTGCAAATACTTTTGGCTCTAGTATTTATCTTCAGCATTCTCAAACCATTTTTTTCAGGTTTTAATTGATCCTGTATTTTAGAAAAAATTACTTTAGACATTTTTTTTTACTTTAAATGAACTGGTGGAGTATAATGTTATGTTTCAAACCATACAGTTTAAACAATATGTGGTAAATTAAAGGTCCAATCTCCCCATTTATATTCATGCAGGAGTGTCTCTGACTTAAGCTCATAAGTGCTAGGCAGGTCCAGAGGTGGTTTAGAAACTTACTACCTTCAACTTCAAAGTAGTAAAATAAGCTAGTGCTTACAACCATGTGGGATTTGCTTTGCTCTGGGCACATTCATTATGTAACCTACATATGGCCAATAAAAAATACCCGTTCCTTTTTCCACAGCATATTTTTTACTTCTACAGTAAATTCCTGTGAGTAATGAGACTCACAAAATACCATTTGAAAGAATTTTGAAATGGAAGAAGTTTGATTAAATTAAGAAAATGATAAAAACAAATATTTTGCTTACCCAAATTTATCTCTTCTCTACATGGGAATTTGTTGCTCCATGAGGCTTACAACCGTGGCATTATTTTCTTGTCCAAGTTGGAGACAGGCAAGAGGTTTATCTACTATCATCCAGTTCTATTAGCATCTTGTTACCATCGACACATATGCCTAGTGAACTGTGGCCTAGAGGCAGAGTGAGGAGCATCACTGCAGTTATTTAACATGAAAACCTGGATGGGGAAGTGGCAGCCACATCACACTGGGAGAACAGTTACACTTACTCTGAAAACCAAATTTGCACTCCAATGCTGCATCCACATGAGTGCAGATGTTCATTTCCCCGGGGACTAATAGCAGCCGCAGACCTTGTGCGGCTGCTAGTTGTCCCCAGGAAACACCCATGCCACATACTCTCTGGTGCATGGCAGGTTACCCCAGGTGGGGTAGGGCAGGCTGGGGCCAGAAACTGTGCTGGCCCCAGAAGCCATACCTAGAGTCCTGGGGATCTCAGGGAGCTGCAGCTGTGGTGCTCCTGCAGCTGGGAGCCTGGCTTACAGTCAGAATGTGGCTTTGGCCAGCCAGGCTTTGGTTCTGGGCGGTGTGCGCTGCTACCACATGCACTGCACTGCTTCTTTTTGCCATGGATTTTTTTGGTGCCAGGATCTCCTGGAGTCAAACCCTCCCCTCTCCTCCTCCCCTGCACTGCAAGGTAGCAGCACAGGACACACCTGCATGTGTGGTGGGTGGTGCTGCAGATGGGTCTGTGGTGCCACATACCACATGTCCACGCTGATCTGGACGTGGCCTGTGTGGCAAAATCTGACACAGAAGCTTTATATTTATAATTTTTTGTGCACTTAAATTCAAAGTGATTAGCCAAACTGCAGTAGTGCAGAGAAGGACCAGGGTGTTACAGTGGACCAGAACCTGAATATGTGCTCTTGTTGCAAAAAAACCCAACAGTATATTGGGTTGTATTAGCAGCAGTGCCTCCTCCAAATCAAGGGAAGTGATTCTTCTAATTAGTTCAGCACTAGTGAAGACTTACAAGGATACTGTGTCCAATTTTGGGCACCACACTTCAAGAAGGATGTGGATAGATTGAAGAGAGTCCAACACAGAGCAACAAAAAATGATTAGAGGCCTGGGAAGCATGATGTAAGAGGAAAGGTTGGAAGAACTAGGAAAATTTCTCTGGCAAGTTAAAGGCTGAGGGAGAATTTGAGAACAGTCTTCAAATACCTGAAGGACAATCACAGAGAGGATAGAGATCAGCTTTTTTTTCTGTGACCACATGGGACAGGATTAGGATCAACGGCCTCAAACTACAGTAGAGAAAATTTAGGCTGGAGATTAGGAAGAACTTCCTCACTTTGCAGTTGGTCAAGCATTGGAACAGACTACCTAGAAAAGTTATTTCCATCCCTGGAAATTTTCAAAAGCAGGTTGGACAGATACTTGGCCTGGATGGTTTAATTAGGGATGAGCCCATCCCTTCTTAAGCAACGGGCTGCGCTATATCTCATAAGGTCTTTTTCAGCCCTCCTTTCTTAAGATTCTATGGAAAATAAATACTGTATAAGGTAGGCTTTCTACATTGAATTTATTTAGGTTATTTTCATGTAAAAAAAGGAAAGAAAAGGATAAAACTTAAAAGTTACATATTTTGGTCACTTATGTTCATAATCATAAATAAATGTATCAGGGGTCATGCTATGAGATGGCTCTGTGAAAAAGAAATGGCAACCTATGACTGTATTTCTATTTTAGGTATCTGAATTGGCTCAGCTTGTTCATTTGCTCAGTTCTAGCAGGAAACATTTTGACAAGTTTCTCTAAGATCTATGAAGAGTTCAAAAAATGGGGAAAGTAAAAATTCAGCTCTTCTGTGTCTTAGACAATAGGTTCTTTATCCTAGCTCATCAAAAAGACAAGATGAGAATGACAGCGTGCAGAGCTAATGCATGCTTTGTTGGTTACTGGGTTGGGTAGGGAGGGAAATGGACAGGACCTACTTAGACATCCTTACTGTACATTTGCACAAACCAGAAATGCATCATCATAATCTCATACTTATCTGGACCAAGCTACAGATATGTTGTGGCTTATATATAATCCATAAACCGTTTTATAATATTATGTTTAAACTGAGGTTTAAACCCTTTAATAGTAATGTCCATGTATTCCTAAAAGCAGGAAAGAAATATTTTATAAAGATAAAATATCTTTTACTTAGGAGTCAAAACTGAGTATAGATTTGTTGTAAAATTAAAAATATTTTATATTTGTATTGGATGTGAAACAACAATCCAAATTTTCATATTATTCTTTGTCTAACAGGTGAATGAAAGATATTATACACTTTTTACAGTAGCAGGTTATTTGATATATAGGAAACTGGACCAGGAAAAACTCCTTAGTCTAGCAAAAGTTATCCCCTCAGAGGTAACTTTTTGCTATTTGCTGTTAAAGTGAGATTCTTTCTTTTAAAAAGTAAATATGATGTATTTGACCTAGCAGAGTACAAATTGTACAATACCATTTGGTGGCTTAGGGCAGATGTAGTTGCTTGTATTATGGTATGGAGCAAGAATAACAATACAAGTAAAATCTCATTCCTAGCATATTTTAGTAACTTGTCTATGATTTTTTAGAGAATTTTCTAAGCACACAGACATCTGCACATTAAAGCTTATCTTTATCCCTTTTCAGATTCTGCTAGGCTGTGTTTTCAGGCAGATATAGTTTGGATTTGGGTTAGCTGAAACTGAATTCATAATTTGAACACATCTGCTCTGAAAGTTCAGACTTAATCTAGCCATTCTCCTTAGTCCAGAAAGTTTATACAATATTTCCCAAAATGATAGCGGACACCATTTTCTTCAATGGAAAGACAGTTTACTCTAGCAAGACATGTATTGTTTTGTACATCAAATAGCTTCAGAGGAGAGAATATTCCACTTCATTAAAGAAGTTCCAAGCATGACTAATAATATGTTTTTGAGCATGTTGATCACCTACTATTATTGAAGAAAAAGCCATGAGGCTAGGCCAGTATATTTTACCAAAATATGAAATTGATAGTACATATGTATTCTGCTTTTGAGAAGGAGCTTAGGATGGGGAAAGGGTGATGGTGGGGTAGGTGTAGAGATAGAAGTTATACTTTAGAAATGCTTTCTAACATAGTAGTTTGAGGAAGTTAGGAATTGGCAGCTGATTCCTGAGTTAGGGATTAGCTAGTTAGTTAGAGACAAAAGGTCTGCAGAAGCTTGCCTCCTGCTTGACAATACGAGTTGTTTAATTTTTCTAATTCATGCCAGTGGGTGCATCTACATGTGTGCCCGACTGTGCAGAACTGCACAGTCATTTGGTAAGTCACTTGCTAAGGAAAGTACTAAATGACTGTGCAGTCCCAGTGATGCACGGGTAGTTTCTAAACCTACTATGAAGTAGCAATGAGCTACTGCACTACATATACAGTATATGGTGGAATCAAGCAAAACTAATGAGAAAAACTGGATTGCTCCCATGCAAGTGCACAGAACAATGGTTTCATAGATTCATAGATTATAGAGTTGGAAGGGACCCAATGGATCATCATGTCTGACCCCCTATCCCTGGCAGGAAAGAGGACCAAGGTCAAATGACCCCAACCAGGTGATTGTCAAGCCTCCTCTTGAAGACCTCCAAGTTAGGTGATAGCACCACTTCTCTTGGAAGCCCATTCCAGACTCTGGCCACCCTTACTGTAAAAAATTTCTTCCTAATGTCTAACCTAAATCTACTCTCCACTAGTTTGCACCTGTTATTCCTAGTTACTTCCTGGGGTGCTCTGATGAACAGCACATCCCCAATTCCCTGATTCGTCCCCTGATAAACTTATAGGCAGCTACAAGGTCACCCCTCAGCTGTCTTTTGTAAAGGCTGAAGAGATCCAGATCCCTCAACCTCTCCTTGTAGGGTCTTTCACAGAGACCACTAATCATGTGAGTGGCCTTCCTCTGAATCCTCTCCTGATTTTCCATGTCCCTCCTGAAGTGCAGCACCCAAAACTGGACACAGTGATCCAACTGTGGCCTGACCAATGTCGCATAGAGGGGGAGCATCACCTCTCTCAATCTGTTGGTCATGCATCTGCTAATACATGACAAGGTGCGACTGGCCTTGTTGATGGCCTCTTTACACTGCCGGCTCATGTTTATCTTGGAGTCAACTATGACTCCAAGATCTCTCTCAGCCTCTGAGCTGCTGAGGAGGACATCCCTCAACCTGTAGGCATGCTGAGGATTCCTCCTTCCTCGGTGGAGTACCTTACATTTATCTTTGTTGACTTGCATCCTATTTCATTCTGCCCATGATCACCTCTTGGCAGAACTGGCCAATTGTGGCCTTGGGTCCACGACGATCTTC
>NW_017729007.1:3003001-3003923 GCF_001723915.1 Gavialis gangeticus | reverse complement strand
TGAGGTAGTTCAAGCACCTACATTGAACACCTTCAAGAGCAAATTGGATGCTTATCTTGCTGGGATCCTGTGACCCCAGCTGGCTTCCTGCCCTTGGGCGGGGGGCTGGACTTGATGATCTTCCGAGGTCCCTTCCAGCCCTAATGTCTATGAAATCTATGAAATCTATAAACTGTCTGGGTCGGCCTGTATATGCTCCCTGCCCTCCGCTGTATTAACTTTGCCCTATAACTTGGTATCATCCGTGAACTTGGACAGGGTGCTCACCAGACCCTCGTCCAAATTGCTGATGAAGATATTAATAACACCAGTCCAAGGACCGAAGCCTGCGGGACCCCACTGCCCACCTCCTTCCAGTCTGAGAATGACCCATCCCCCACCACTCTCTGGGTGTGGTCCCTGAGCCAGTTAGCCACCCACCTGACTGTGTAGGCATCCACTCCACAGCCTGTTAGCTTCCCTTTGAGAATAGGATGCAAAACTTTGTCAAAGGCCTTCCTAAAATCGATGACATCGGTCTCAGCTCCTTTGTCAAGGCAGTGTGTGACCTGTTCATAAAAGGTTATAAGGTTTGTCAGGCAGGATCTACCTGCGATGAACCCATGCTGGTTTCCTTTCAGCATTGTTTCCCCTGCTGGGCCATCACAAAGGTGCATTTTGATGATTTTTTCTAGTATTTTCCCAGGGGGAGAGGTAAGACTGACTGGCCTAAA
The DNA here is from genome assembly GCF_001723915.1 of Gavialis gangeticus. NCBI lineage: Eukaryota > Metazoa > Chordata > Crocodylia > Gavialidae > Gavialis > Gavialis gangeticus. The sequence goes on along the minus strand of NW_017729007.1, from coordinate 3,003,210 downwards.
GTTACCCAGCTCATCTCTTCTCCCCTTCTTAAAAGTGGGCACCATGTTGGCCTTTTTCCAGTCCTCAGGGACCTGGCCAGAGCACCATGAGAGCTCAAACAGCCATGCCAGCGGCTCAGCAATGACACTGGCCAATTCCTTCAGCACCCATGGATAGAGGTCATCTGGGCCAGTTGACTTGTACCCATCCAGCCCTTCCAAGTGCTCTT
>NW_017729007.1:2981336-2998001 GCF_001723915.1 Gavialis gangeticus | reverse complement strand
GCTCAAACAGCTGTGCCAGCGGCTCAGCAATGACACTGGCCAATTCCTTCAGAACCCATGGATAGAGGTCATCTGGGCCAGTTGACTTGTACCCATCCAGCCCTTCCAAGTGCTCTTTAACTAAGTCAGCACTAACCTTTGGTGGTCTGGTGCCTTTTGAACATCTGTCTATGCTCAAGGTGGGGGAACTGTCTTGGTCAGTATTAAGGAATACTGAAGTGAAGAACTCATTGAAGAGCTCTGCCTTTTTCTCTGCGTCAACAACCAACTGACCTGATTTGTCCTGCAGGGGCCCTATGCTACTCTGCACTTTGTTTTTGCTTGCTATGTATCTGTAGAAGGACTTTTTATTGTCCTTAATTGTTGTAGCCAGCCTAAGCTCCAGTCCTGCCTTGGCTTGCCTAACTGACTCCCTGCAATAGTACAGCAGGGTGGTGTATGCCTCTTTGGTGGCTGCCCCCTGCTTCCACTGCCTATACAGCTCTTTCATTTAAAATCAAACACTGTGGCACAAGTTAATATTTTACCAGAGCATGAAGAAAGTGAAAATTGAAACTAAATAGACAACAAACATCAAAATGACTGGCTATTTAGGAATAAATATACCAGACAAAGGGAGATGCATTGCTAGCATCCAATATAAAATTAGAGTACACAAACTCCTATTCATTGTGATACCTACAGTGGTGAAACTAATTTTGGGTCTGGCAGCTTGTGAACAACTTTGCCTGCCAAGTGACCATACAATTCAGATAAGCAAGTGTCTTCTTTTATGCATCCACTCATAAAAGTGCTTTTTAGTCTCTGTGACAGGCTTAAGGAGGAATTAGCAAGAATAGAAAAATTACAATTGATACAGAAATGCAATGGGCTTTACCTATTGCAACCTATGCAATAGGTAAGGCCCATAGCTATTGTGGAAAAAAATAATCACCAGTTGTGTATATGCCTGGATCCAAGGCACCTCAACAAGAGTATCAAATGTGAACATTTTAAATTGCCAACTAGAAAAGAGATTATGACCCAATTTAAAAATGCCTGATTTTTCAGTAAACTGGATACCTCATCAGCATCTTAGCAGCTGACATTTACAGAGGAAGCTCTAAACTATGTACAGCAAAAGCTGTGCTATCTGGCACTTTATTAATTGGCATGTTCTATTAACCGGCATGCCGATCAATGAGACAAAAGCGAAACCAGAAGTACCACTGTGGCACTTCTTGTTTTGCTGAGTCCCACTTTGCCACAGCAGCCTGCACGGGGCCCCCCTCCTTGTCCCCCAGTATGCTGATGCCAGAGAGTCAAAGCCCTGGTGCACTGGACGTGGTGGGAGGGGCAGTGGCCAAAACAGGCAAAGACACCTCTCAGGTAACCGGCATATTTGATTAACTGGCACTCCCCATTCCCCCTGGATGCCAGATAACACAACTTTTACTGTACATTTAATGGTCCTTGTGAAACATACATATTTCTGTGTCTACCTTTAGGTATTGCCTTCACTCTTAAAATGTATCATAAAATCATACACATGATTTATTGATATATTCCTGGTGTAGGCACCTCTGTGGATGATATTATCATCTGGGGCACAAACAAAAGAGGAACATGATCAAAGGCTTTGAGAAGTGTTGGTGGCTACAAGAACTGCAAATCTGAAATTGAATAGAGCAAAATGTGTGCTAGGAGTCACTGAATTTGGGCACCACCCTTTAAGAGGGATGTGGAGAATCTTGAGAAGGTTCAGAGGAGGGCCACTCATATGGTCAGAGGCCTGCAGGCAAGGCCCTATGAGAAGAGACTGAGGGATCTAGATCTCTTCAGCCTTCACAAGAGAAGGCTGAAAGGTGACCTGGTGGTTACCTATAAATTAATCAGGGGAGGGCATCAGGGAATAGGAGATGCTCTATTTACTAGGGCATCCCCTGGAGTAACTAGGAACATGGGTCACAAATTGATGGAGAGCAGATTTACTTTGAACATTAGAAAGAACTCTCCATCAATTTGTGACCCATGTTCCTAGTTACTCCAGGGGGTGCCAGAATCTGGAATGGGCTTCCAAGGGAGGTGGTGTTCTTCCCTACCTTGGGTGTCTTTGAGAAGAGACTGGACAAGAACCTAGCTAGGGTTGTCTGACCCCAGCACTCTTTCCTGCCCAGGGCAGAGGTTCGTACTCAATGACCTACTAAGGTCTCTTCCAACCCTAACGTCTATGAATCTATGAATTTACTTTTATACGGATATCACATCTACCAAAAAGGTGAAATGGGACAAGTCAAAAAATTGAGGCCATTGGAATGATACCACATCCCTAGTCAGAGAGAGTTATGTTATGTTTCCTGGGAATGATAAATCATCTTGTCAAATTTATATATAATTTTTCAGTAAAACACCACCATTGAGAATGCCCTTGAAGAATAAAAATTACACATGCTAGAATGCAGAACAGGAGAAATCATGGTTTATTTTAAAGCAACAGCTGGTATAAGAGTCAGTAGTTAAATATTATGCTTCTGGAAAACCTATAAAAAATTTCAGCAGATGAAACAGAGTTAGGGATTGGTGCAGTAGTTTTGAAAAATGTAGGATGAAGATTGGTAACCAGTAGTCTATGCATCCAAATTGTTGACTGAGGCAGAAACCGGATATGCACAAATTGAGAAGGAGTTATTGGGAATATTGTTTCCCTGTGAGAGATTTCACCAATTTATCTATGATCAGATAGTAGGGGTTCTCAGGCATTCAGAGAGGTTAGAGGGAGGTTAGATTGGGTTTCAAAATGGCCACGCAATATAAGGTAAGTCAGGATGAGGGGATAGTGGGGGTACATTGGGGGATTAGGGGGAAAAAGCAGGGTCTGTGGGGGGGGATTGTTGAGATTGGGGGGCAAGTGGGGTCTGCAGGAGGGATTGGGGAGGAAAGAGGACAAGTCAGATCCATGGGGAGGTTGGGGGGGGCTCTTCCCCCCCCAGGACCAAGGGCTGTTTTCAGCCCCCTAGCCCCCACCCCTAAAGAACACCCCCCCCAAGCAAACCAGCCCTCTCAATGCCATCTACCCCAGCTTACTTCAATCATTTCCCAGCGGTGGGAGCAACTTGCAGGATGGGGGTTTTGATGGGCTCAGGGGCAGGCTGGTTTGTCTGTGAAGGGAGAGAGGATGGCCATATGGGGTAGGGATGAGGGGCCAGGGGCCTAAATTGTGACAACAGGGCTGGTAGGAAAAGTGTGGTTGTGAGGCTGTGGCCAGTTGCTTGGTTGTATCAGCTCCAGGACTGTGCTTGGACCAATCAGTTAGATTGGTCTTGCCAGACCCGATCTAAATTAGACTACCTTGGAGGCAGGGTTAACTGAGATCAGGTCAGCCATTTTTAGACCAATTTAAACTTCCTGAACGTCCATACAGTTTGCACTCAGATCCCTAGTTTGGTTAATCTATGTGTAAGGTCCATACCTGGGTGAACTAAGTTAGATTAAGTGGCCATTTTAAACTGGATTTAACTTCCTCCTAACCTCCCTTAATGTCTGTATATAGTCTGTAAATTGTAAATGGCAAAACTATGATTTGATTGTGACCGACACACCAGGTAAAAATTTCTACTTGTGTGCATGCTCTCTCCAGCCATACATCCTGCTATGACACAAGAAAAAACCTTTGAGACAGAGATGCAAGCCTATATAATTGCAGATAGGAAATTGCAGAAAATAGGAATGGAGAAAGACATTATGTTGGGACACTTGAAAGAAATTATATTTAAAAGTGGGGTAGAATACAAAAGTGATTACAACATAGCTGTTACAGATTACTGGAATTGCAAGCATGAACTTTTGGTGGCAAAAAGGATAGTTTTTAAAAGCAGTAAGTTAGCAATACTAAGTAGCCCCCAGAAGAAAATGCTACAGAATTTCCATGAGAATCATTTAGGAATGAAGAAATGTAAAAAAGTGAGTATGTGAAGTGACATACTGGGTCAGGATGAATAACAACATTGCAAACAACAGGCAGGCTCAAGAAGTGGTGAGAGACGTATGGGTGCAAGCCTGTCATGCCTCCACACCCCAAAGCCCCCCAGCAACCCCCAGTAGCTGCAGAGCATCCCGCTGACCCCCAGCACAGCTGGAGGTAAGCGGGGCCCGTGGTGGGAGGGACATAGCCTAGCTGCAGGGCAGCTGAGTGGAGCCGAGGAGGGTCTCACCCCGCCATGCCCCAGCTCCTACTTGGCCCAGCCCCCCACGGAGAGAGAACAGGTGGGGAGAGGGTACTTACTGGTCCCTCTCTGGTAAGTCAGGGTCCCCCAAAACCCTCAGGTAAGGCCCTCCCTTGCCCAGGAGCAGCGCAGTGCCAGCAGCAGGCCCACTGCGCATACTTGTAATTTAAAAGCACCCACCAAAGGAAAAAAGCCTCAGTTAGGCTCCATGAGTAGTGAGAGATGCATGGGTGCAAACCTGTCATTCCCCCACAACCTGAAGCCCCCCAGGAACCCCCAGTAGCTCCACAGCACCCTACTGACCCCCAGCACAGCTGGAGGTAAGCGAGGCCTGTGGCAGGAGGGACATAGCCCAGCTGTGGAGCAGCTGAGCTGAGGAGAGTCTCACCCTGCCCCAGCTCCTACTTTGCCCAGCCCCCCAGGGAGCCACACAACCAGAGCCTCGTGAACAGGATGCGCAAACAGGCGTGCTTCTGGGCCCAGTGCACAAGTTTAGTGCAGGAGTTCAGTGCAGGAGGGTGAGTGGGAGGGCCTATGGCCCTACCAGTGAGTCCCTAGGGTAGATTGTCCCATCAGTAGCCAGACTCCCAGCGGCAAAATGTGGATGGGCACACGCTGCACCCCAGGCGGCCCCTCAGAGTCTGCAGCCTCCTGCTCTGGCACCTCAGAAGATTATCTGGCCCTCCAACCATTACCCTATTCTTATCCATGTGGGCATGAATGACATGGCTCAGAGCAATCCCAGCTGGGTCATGAGAGACTACAGGGCTCTGGGAGTGGGACTTTGGGGGTTGGGGCCACAGGTGGTTTTTTCCTCACTCCTCCCAGTTGTGGGTCATGGGCCAAGGAGGAACATATGGGTCGAGGTAGTCAATCAAAGACTGCGGTGCTGGTATCATTGTGAAGGCTTTGGCTTCCACAATCACAGTCCACTCTTTGGTGAGAGAGGCAGTGGTATGCTGGGGAGAGACAGCCTCCACCTCACTCAGCTGGAGAGAAGGCTCTTCTCAGCCAGACTGGATGACCTCCTCGACTGGGCTTTAAACTAAGCCTGCCAAGGGTTGTGGGGATTACCGCCACTGCAAGCCCACTGGGCAACCTTTGTAAATCCATCAGGCTAAGGCACTCAAGGGAGCCCACCCCTACCCTAGCCCCAAAATAATCTCTAGGGAAGGCAGGGGTCCCCAATGGGACACTTACCTGCCTGTACACCAATGCCAGGAGCTTGGGGAATAAACAGGAGGAACTGGTCCTCCTGCTTAACAAGAATGACTCTGACATCATAGGGATAATGGAGATCTGGTGGGACTCCACCTATGACTAGGCCACAGTTATAGATGGCTATACCCTGTACAGGCAAGATCGTACAGACAAATGGGGTGGGAGTGTATCTCTGTATGTCAAGGACAGCTATATGTCCCTGCAAATTGACATTGGCACCCAGGAAGGATGACTGGAGTCTCTCTGAGTTAAAATATGTGGAGAATGTGGCACAGGGGACATCATGGTAGATACAGACCTCCTAACCAAAAACAAGAGCTGGATCAGGAATTCGCCAGGGAACTGCTGAAGCTGCTTGCTCTCAGTGCATGGATGTCATGGGAGACCTGGACATTTCATTGGAAGAGCACGTGGTCAAATCCGATTGGTCGCAAAGCTTCCTCGCTTCCTCAGGATGAGCTCTACCTGACTCAAGAAGTCTATGGGCCGACAACAGGTAAAGCATTGCTGGACCTGGTATTGGCCAAAGGGAACGACCTAGTCAGCAACCTGAGAATTGATGGAAAGCTAGTGACTATGAGGTGATCACCTTTACTATCCACTGCAAAGCTGGTAAGTCAGTTAGCAATGCAGAAGTCCTTGAATTCAGGAAAGCTGACTTTGACAAGCTCATGAGGCTCGTTTTCATGGCCCTAAGGGACTATGACTCAACAGAAAGAAGAGTCCAAGAGGAGTGGTTGCTCCTCAAGGGAGCAATCCTGACAGCACAAGGGATGGCCATCCCATCTCAAAGGAAGGGTAGCAAAAGGGCACAGCAACCCCCTTGGATCAGCAGGGAACTTCAGGACCTCTTACACCTCAAAAGAGAGACTTATAAAGGATGGAAGGCTAGAATTACCACCAAGTAGGAGTACTCAGCACTGGTCCGTAGCTGCAGGGAGCGGATCAGGAAAGTCAAGGCTGCAACCGAGCTCCATCTGGCTTCACATATCAAGAATAATGAAAAGTCCTTTTTCAGATATGTAGGGAGTCAGAAAAAAAGCAAGGGTAACATTGGACCCCTGCTGAACTAAACGGGACAGCTGATAACCAACACCCAGGAAAAGGCTAATATGCTTAACAGGTACTTCACGTCAGTCTTTCATCAGTCCAATGGGACCGCCCCGCCTAGCAAGATGCAGGATGGCCAGGGTAAGGGCGTATTTATAGCCAGCATCGGTTTTGATTTAGTAAAGGATCCCCTTGAGAGGCCGGACACCTTCAAGTCAGCTGGTCCTAACAGATTACACCCTAGAGTACTCAAGGAGCTGGCAGGTGTCATAGCCCAACCATTGGCAAAAATATTAAAAAACTTGTGAAACTCATGTGAAGTACCAGAAGACTGGAAGAAGGCCAATATGGTACCCATCTTCAAGAAAAGGCGGAAAGTAGATCCCAGGAATTAAAGGCCAATCAGCTTGACCTCAATCCCTGGTCAGATTCTGGAGAAAATTATCAAGGAGCCCCTTCTGGATAAGCTGGCTGAGGGCAACATCCTGAAGGACAGCCAGCATGGGTTTGTCATGGGTAGGTGTTGCCTGACCAATCTCATCTCCTTCTATGATCAGGTGCCGTATCACCTGGACAAGGGAGAAGAGATTGATGTCATATATCTGGACTTTAAAAAAGCTTTTGATCTAATGTCCCATGACCTCCTCATGGAAAAATTGGCCAACTGTGGCCTTGGCTAAACCACAGTCTGATGGCTGGGAAATTGGCTCCGAGGTTGGACCCAGACAGTAGTGGTCAATGGTAGTGAATCATTATGGCGCTCCGTAACCAGTGGTATCCCCAAAGGCTCTGTCCTTGGTTAGGTTCTCTTTGACATCTTTATCAACAATATGGACACTGGTGTCAGAGCGCACTGGCTAAGTTCGCCGATGACACTAAACTTTGGGGCATAGCATCCACACTTGAGGACAGGCTAGTAATCTAGGCGAGTGATCCAGGATAAATTTAGTAAGTGGGCGGATACAAACCTGATGACATTCAATACTGATAAATGTAAGGTACTCCACTTTGGGAAAAAAAATCTGCAGCGTACTTATAGGCTTGGTAGTGCTACATTTGCTAGCATCACTGCTGAAAGTGTTGTAGCTGATAAAGCAAACAAAACTCTGGCTTGAATCCATAGATGTTTTTCAAGTAAATCTTAGGATATCATCTTCCCGCTGTACTCGGCCTCGGTGAGGCCGCAGCTGGAGTACTGCATCCAAATTTGGGCTCCAAAATTCAAGAAGGATGTTGAGAAGCTTGAGAGAGTCCAGTGGAGAGCCATGCACATGATCAGAGGGCAAGAGAATAGGCCTCATGAAGAGAGGCTGAGAGCCATAGGACGCTTCAGCCTGAAAAAGTGCAGGCTCAGGGGGACCTGGTGGCTGCTTATAAGTACATCAGGGGTGTACATCAGGACCTGGGAGAACGTCTGTTCACCAGAGCGCCCCAAGGAAAAACAAGGACCAATGGTCACAAACTCCTCCAAGACTGTTTTAGGCTGGACATAAGAAAAAATTTCTTTACTGTTCTACCCCCAGGGCCTGGAATAGACTCCATCCAGAAGTGGTGCAGGCACCTACTCTGGACTCATTCAAGAAATGCTTAGATGCTTATCTTGCTGGGATCCTTTGACCTTAGCTGACTTCCTGCCCCTGGGGCATGGGTTGGACTTGATGATCTTTGAGGTCCCTTCCAGTCCTAACATCTATGAAATCTATGAAACATAGTAGAAAACTGTTATACCTGTTAAATGTTAGAAGTTTCAGCCATGTCAGAAGGCTAAGGTGCTATAACCTCATCCAGTTCCATCCAGGACATACTTATGTGGAATTCAAAGACATACTTAATAGTTACAGACTATAACTGACTGTATCCAAAGCTATGCACTTTTGTCAGTAGTACTGGGGAGTCAGTGATAGACAGCCTGAAGGCCATATTTACAAGGCAAGATATTCCAAAGGAAGCTTTTAGTGACAGTGATCCTCAGTTCTCTGGTTCTAAGCAAAAGTAATTTGCTGAAGATTGATACTTGTGGCATAGAACATTGAACCCTAATTATCCCCAATCAAATGACCTTGTGGAACAGTCTGCTCAGATCATAAAAAATCTATTGAAGAAATTATTTGACAATGAGAATGATTTTCTGAAAGCATTATTGGCCTATCAAAATACACCCATGACAAATGGCTAGTCACCAGCACAGCTATGAATATGGGTTAACAGATATGTTCAAACTCACCAATCTGTGACAACTTACTGAAAGATCAGGATAATGACATTGTCAGACAGACAAAATAATTTCAGAAGCAAAAACAAAAATAACTTGGCCAAAAAGGAGCCAGGAGGGTTCCAGTACTAAAATCTGGTGACCTATTGAGTCTGAGGAATTACACCTCAAATACATAGGACCAGCGGGGCCTTATCATGTGCTTTGTACAGTGGTTTTCAACCTTTCTAATCTCAGAGCACCCCTGAATAGACTTAAGACACCATTCATAAAATACCAGTTCTTAGTTTTCACTTGTTTTTTAACTACAGAAAAATAACAGAGCTTTTCTGTTGCAGAAAACTCAGAAAGACCACAGCAACTCAGAATGCTTTTAACACTACAGATTTCTATTTGAAAACTCTGTATTTATCTTGTGAATCATGTTTGCACACCTAATTGTGCTAACAGTACGTGGAAACTTGTGGCACTCTTGAAAGGATCTCAAGCACCCCAGGGTACAACAGCAATGTGTCTGAAAGGGCAAGAAACAGGGCCAGGGGTCCAAAGCTTGAGAGGGGCTAAGCCACAGCCTGATAGGGCAAGACTAGGGCTGGAGCTCAAGAAACCATATTCAGTGCAGTGGGCTTAGGCTAAAAACAGGCCAGACAGAACAGAGGAGCAGAAGCCAGGAAGGCCGAGGCCCCAACAAGGGAGCAGAGGCCTGAAGTGGTCTGGTGATCTGGGGGCAAAGTGCCTACTTATATGATGACTGGTAACACCTGTAAGGCTTGGCCATAAGAGAGGTCTGAGGCCATGATGTTTCACATGTAAGCATGTAAGCAATAAGTTCCCTGGGTCATGGACAGGCTAGGAGGGCCCACCTAATGTTTGAGAGATCACTCTAGGATCCTGAGCAGCCTCTCTTTTTCTCAATAAGTTTATAAAAGCAGGGTGTGGCAGATGAGAGGGTAAAAGAGGAAGGATATCCAGAAAGGCTGAGCAAGGCAAGAGTCATGAGGCCACCACTGGGCATCATGGCCTTGGATTCCACCACTCAAGTTGGGAACATTAAAAACAAAGGAAATGCTAGTCAGTCAGTTCATTCTTCACATGGAGGCCACTCTTGACTCTTCCAACAGTTCAAAGGGACATTAAAGTGAACACAAATATATATATGGATCTTCAGTACAAATTCAGGGTTTATTAGCATATGTATATGTGTATATGAATGCATATATGTATACATACCTAAATATAGGTACATGTATATACACAGACACTCACACACACCATTTTATTTTACAGGCTGAGGAATTTCATCAAGGAAATACCACAGCAACAGCCTCACAAGGAATACCTCTATAAACCCCTCAAGGTACACAGAAGACTAGATTTTCCAAGACCCACATTATGAGGCTGTTAAGGGATATATTGAATAGGCTGGAAGACCAGGAGAATGGCTAGGATCCCTTTGATAGGCTTTTGAACAGAGAGTGAGGGACTGACATACCTGCCTCTCACATGTCTGTATATTGTTACACTAAATGGCACAGTGATTTGGGAACTCACGCTGGTTAAACCAAATCCTCATCTTTAAACGTTGGTTTTTATTTTACTATATTACTAAAATTATCAAGAATGCTGAGGTAATACAACATATCTCAAACTTTGTGAAGAAATTCATAGCTTCACATTTCTATAATCCTTTCTGTACTGATGGATCTTAAATAATTGCTTTTGGAGTCAAACAATTAACTTTCCATTTTCCCAGCTTTACAGATAATAAAGTCACTAAATTGAATCTCATGGTCATGGTAGTAATACCTTCTTAAGACAATTTAATTTTAAAACATGTTCTGAACCTTACTCAGCAATCAGGCTTTCAAACAAATCAACCTGAAATGATGCTTAAGACCCTAAAACATCTTCTTTCAGTATGACATCTTTCTAATCCATCCTTAAATCCTATGTAACCTCTAACTTTACATTATAATTGAGTGAGGAAAATGGCTATTTTAATTACAATAAAATGTTCTTTAGAATAGCTATGCAAGTGAGCAGTATACGTGGTACTGGTTAGAAATTATCTGACAAAACGTTTTGTCAAAGAACTCTTGCTTGTTTGAAGTATTGTTTGAATTCAGTGAACTAGTTCTGACTCCAAGGCAGAACACTGAAAGAACTCTGCCTAAATGGAGATGGAGAACTCTGCCAAAAGGCAAAAAAACCCAGCATTTATTTCCTGCACACTATTCTGTTGCCACTTCTTCGTGTATACAGCTAAAAGAAAAAGGGAGAGGCAGGTTAATCTGCATTTCCGTTTTGAAAGGAACATAGTTGTATTTTAGCACATTATAGTGTGTTACATAGCTATAAAAACTACAAATACATATAATCCATGATAAAAGTAAGGGTTAATGAAGCACTAAAATATACATAATCATATCACTAAAAATGTCAGTGGAAATTAAGAATCAGCATTTTTTCCATAAATTGAATCCAATATTCCTTAAACTTCAGAGAACTGGACTTATTTAGTCTGCAGAAGACAGAGGGCAATCAATAGCAGCCTTCAACTATCTGTATGGAGATTCAAAAGAAGATGGAGCTAAACTGTTCTCAGTGGTGGTAGATGACAGATCAAGGAACAATGGTCTCAAGTTGCAGTGAGGGAAGTTTAAGTTAGATATTAGGAAGAATTTTCTCACTGGGGAGGTAGTAAAATACTGGAACAGGTTACCAGGAGAGGCTGTAGAAGCTCCATCCTAGGAGGTTTTTAAGACCTGGCTGGACAAAGCTTTGGCTGGGATGATCTAGTTGGGGATGGTCCTGCCTTGAGCAGGGGGTTGGACTAGATGACATCCAGAGGTCCCTTCCAACGCTAATTTTCTATGATTCTATGAATCTCAGTTCAAAGCCAAAGACAGGTTTCCAAATCTGCATTAAGAGCTGTCTCAAACTAGTGACCAGGGCAGAGGGCAATCTCTCCTGCTGCTTATCCATATAACTTTGAATAAAACAAAATTAAAAACACAGAATGTGTTCCCAAAATTGATCATGTGGTCATAAACAAAGAAAAGATTTGAGAAGATTATGGGTACCAGTACCACCTGGTGATATTTGCCATAGATAGCTATAATTGTTGCCCTTTCACTTAGTATTGATTATTTCCTCTTCAATCTCTGTTTTTCTCAGGAAAGGAGGCCTAGCTGTCTTCTATAAACTTTAGTTTCTTTAACATCCCCATGGAAAGAAAACTATCTCAGCTAACTCTTCTTCCAGTCTAAGGTCTTAAGCCATCTTCTTGAAGTTTCTAAGTCTCTATTTCTCCTTCTGGCTTCCATTATCATTATAACATATACCTCTCTTTCCCACTTCTGAACATTTCCCCAAATAAGTTCCATCACTTTCATGCAACCTAGAATTTTTCATCTTCATGAAATGTCTCAAAATCAGTAACTTGGCTGCAAAACTAACAGGGAGACCACATTAAAAAATAGTACTAGGAAAATTATAAGAAGATGGCTAGAAAAATGGAATAGATATTTTAAAAATGTTTTCAATTTCCAAGAACCATTATTGGAGGGAGACTCATAATGCAGCTACTCCTCCAGAACTACTTACACACTGAGGATTCCCTCTTCATCTATGATCCAAAATGCAATAAATCAATAGAAATCTTTAATGGGCTTTGAATCAGGCACTCATTTCCTTACTAATTGTGTGAATGGCATGAACTTTAAAAGTAATTATTTGTATTTTATAAATAAACAACTTCATTTAGAATCAAGATGTTCAAAGTTGATTTTGTGACTGTTACTTTTAGCTTTAAAGAACAGGAGGTTCTAGTGGGGTTTTTAAAATTATTTTTATGATTCAAATATCAGATACAAAAAAGTAGGCTAAAATCTGTGACCAAGCTTTACATTTAGAAAATAGCTTGGCTCTGGGTCAGTTTTAAAAGAAAAAGAAAACTCCACTAGGCACATCTATTACTATGATATAGGCTTACTGCTCATTAAAATACGATGCAGTAAGATGTTCCAGGAACACATCTATATGTGCACCCTGTTGGAAGCAAATCTGTTCCCAATAGGCACGTCTCAATGAGTGCACATGTATAGTTTGCAGCACCTCAAAGCAGTTTGAGGCACTGCAAGCCATGCGCAGCGCACATGGACCCATTTACTGTGCTGCTAATTAGGTTTTTTTGACCCCAGTTTAAAAAAAAACCACCACTAAAAAAAAGCAGTACATGCAGCAAGAGGTTTGCATGTACCTTCTAAACCATGGTAAATTATTTCACTTACCTACTAAAATCAGCTTTATTCTACATTGTATCAGCTTGTGCTCAAAGTATAATCGCCAAAAGGAGATTAGATTACACTACCATAGTATTGTGACTATTGGCTATCTGGTCTTATAATTGTTATCTCTAAAGAAAGAAGCAGCAAAATGTGATAGTATAAAACTACATGTACTACTTTATGTGATTAAAGAATATCTACGATAATGTATAATTAAAATGGTTACATGGTGTTTTAACAGACACTCAATATTCATTCAAGAAAAACTGGCTTAACTTTTAATTAAAATATATTAAGCCACATTTTTCCTTGATCATAATATTCTGCAAACATAATGTCTACTAAAACTCCTTGTAACAGTATTAAAAATAGAGAATATCAGCTATGTATTAATCTATCACAAACTACATGTGACAAAAAATATAACTGTTGTAACCAATACCTTATCTTATTGGGAAAGACCACTATGAGTCTCAGATGGGGCTAGTTAGCAAAACAGGTTGTCAACAGAACTACTGCTATAACTTCTCTGATGCAGCCTCTGCCTTCTTCAAGCTAATGTGACCAGGTAGAGGGAGCAATTCTACTCTGCTTGTAGTACACACAGCTGTCCTGTTTTTCCTAACTCCTGTTAGAAGCTATTATACTTCCAGGGGTGTATCTTATTTCACCATACAGTCACAGCTCTACAAAATTATTTTCAGTGGACAGCAGTTTGGGTGCCTCCAAAGACAGCTTCTACTTTATCCACAGCACATGTAGTTCACTATCCTCATATTAGGGATTTTTAACAAATGCTAAGACGTATTGATCTAGTTATAGTTCTACTTGATCCTGATAGCACAGGCAGGAGACATCTAGTTTTGACAGGGGAGAGGTCTATCTGAACAGTGGCATCTACATAACAAACAATAGCATTTACTTCGGTGTTAAGTAACTTTTCCTTTTCCATAAATAGTCTAGTTAGAGACAGAACCTGGTTTCTAGCTCCCCCAGCTTCTTGATCTCATGAGGTCTGCACCCACATCTCTAGAGCTGTAGACACTAAAGGGTGAATCTATATAAGATGCTTTACTGAGCAGTAGAGCAGTTTACTATTCAGGAAGCATGCACATCTACATGTGCACATGCTTACTGCACAGTAAACTGCTCTAATCATGAGTAAATTTGCTACCTGCAAATGGAAGTAGCAAATTTACTTGCAATTAGTCATGGTGCCTTAGTACTCATGTAGATTCCTGCCTGGGATCATATCTGCTCCTGCAACCAGCCAGCAGTGAGGGGCAAGATTGCTTCCTGTCCCTGGGACCTGCCTGCTGCTGGGGTGGTCTCCGCCACCAGAGTCTGGGTGGGGACTATGTTCCACTGCCCCAGCAGCAGGGAACTCGAAGCCCCCTGCTCAGAGATTTGTGATCAGGGAGCAGGAGCTGGGAGATCCTTGTCTTCAAGTTCCCACTCTGTCATCGCAATTGGGGAATGTGGGGCTTGAAGATTCTTATCTCCCAGTGCCAGCTCTGTGACAGCAGGGCTGGAACTGTGAGATCCTTATCTCCCATCTTGAGCTCTGCAGTTGCAGGGCTTGGGCTGGAAGATTCTTCTCTCTTTCTTTCTGGGGCTTTGCTGGGGAGCCTGTTCCCCACTTAGCTCTGTATGCATGAAGCAGGCTGGGGAACAGGCTGGGGAGTGGAGGCTGTTGCCCAGCCTTGTTCCTGCTCAGCTCGATGCTCATGGAATTAAGCAGGGAACAGGCTCCCCAGCCTGCTCCCCACCTGGCTCCATGATCACAGAGCTGGGCAGCAAACTAGATGCCCAGCACCACACCAGCAGGGAGCTCCCAGTGCCAGCCCTGCAGTCATGGGGCCAGTGCTGGGAGATCCTTATTTCCCAGTGCCAGCTTTGATACAGTGGAGTCGGTGCTGGGAGACCCTTAACTTCAAGTGCCAACTCTGCAGTCACGGAGCTAGTGCTGAGAGATAAGATTCTCCCAGCCCAAGGCCCACAACTGCAATCTCAGAGCAGGGGTCTTGGAGCTGTCTGCTGCTGGGGCAGGGGAACATAGTCCCTGCTCGGGCTCGGGTGGCAGAGCCTGTCCCGGCAGCAGGCAGCTCCTGGGGGCAGGAAGCAATCTCCCACCCCCCGGTGGCCAGCTGACCAGGAGTATATTTGCTCCCAGTCAGGCATCTACACAAGCGCTACTGTGCTGTTACTAATCAAAAGTAAATTTGCTACTTGCATTTACAGGTAGTAAATTTACTCAAACTTAGCGAGGTTTACTGCACAGTAAGCATGTGCACATGTAGATGCTACTGTGTAACGCATCTTATGTAGACATGCCCTGTGACTCATGGAAGTAGGTACTGCCCTTAGAAAATATTCTGGGTTCTGGCTCCTGCTTCCAAGGCTCTTCATTAATTGGACTAATGGGGGTATCAGTTAAAATGAATGCGGTCTCTGGTCTGGCACACAGTGGGTAATCTGTAAGTAAATTTATAAGCAATAAATTAGCATGCCTACTTGATCCTTCTAAATACAATGGTTAGAGGCATCTCAAGAAAATGTTGATTTCTAGAGATATTTGAGAGTTTAGAAAGTCAGGCAGGGTGGGCTAATGGCAGAGGCCTGAATAAAGCTGAATAGGATTTTTTTTCCTAAAAGGAAAGTCATAGTCTTCAAAGTTTGCTACTACAAATCCACTGGTTTTCTTTTACTCTCTCCATACACAGAAACATACTTCTTGTTAAGGATATCTAGTAATGTCTTCTAATAGGCATTTCCTGTATGAAGAACTACTGAAATAAGGACTAGCACTAAAAGGCTTTCCAAATAGTTCAGTATGGATATATATTACTTCTCCAAAGGGACAAAATTTTAAGTACATGGAGCACCATATGAAGAAATTTGTTTTCTGTGCTCCTAGTGACTAATGCCAATATCTACACAGCCTTGAAGGTAAGAGCTCCATCCCTGGTAGGACAGTATCTATCTCAGTGGGCCACAGATTTGGGTTTCCTTTGATATGGGTACTCTGCCTGGTTTTTCTACAGGTGCCGTGTTTGGCACTTGTAGATTGGATCACTTTTTTAGTTTCCTAAATACAAGATTTGAAATTGAACCATAAACCTCCACTTTGCCTGCAGAAATTTATGCTAGTCATTTTAGAGGGTTTTTTTTTTTTCATTTCACCTAGGTCAAGTGAAGCAGCTTCTCTCCCTACACTTCTAGATTGTATTTTAAATTAAGTTCATAATATAACATTTACTGATGCCAGGAACTGAATGTTGATTTTAATTCTTCTTTAACTAGAAAAAATAAAGCATCGTTATCTAACATTAGCTTATCATTCTGAAAAAAATTAATGATTTTGTTCAATCTCAAGAAATGCAAGGTGACTCTTGAGAGTACAATAAAGAATGTATTCCTACAAATCTTTTTTTAACATCAGTAGAGTCTGAAAAATTGGAAACTGTATTTCAATACTATAAAATAACAAAATAACATAAATATTTTCTGTTTTCCTAATAAAGGAACCAACACCTCATTCTTTCTGAAGCAAAATTCTCATTCACTTCAATCAAATTCGGTTTAGTCACAAGGGAACCATCAAACCCAAAGAGAAATGTTGATTTTTGATAATAAACAGCATATAAAGTGCTGTTTGATATATCATATGATATATAATTTTATTCTCTCA
>NW_017729007.1:2971808-2976336 GCF_001723915.1 Gavialis gangeticus | reverse complement strand
CTGGAGCAGTGTTGGGGATTGAAACTGGGCAGGAGCCAAGGGGCAGCAAATTAATCTGATGTTGGTCAAATGGGGACACCAATTTTGTACAGCCTTGATGTAGTTCAAATATGAAAATGAGTCAACTGTCCCAACTCATTTCTATCAATTGATTTTATTCTCTCAATCTAGATCATCATAATTGAATGTCACCAACACCCAACTGTTTGAAAGAGCAATTAACAAGGACCACTTGCTGGCAGCAATAAAGATGATAAAGTATCAAGCCTTATTCTGTCCCTACCCTAATGTTAATTAGAAGTTACTATTGAAGCCAATAGATTTACACTACAATAAAACTGGTGGAAGCTAGATCGGCAATGGGTTCATCATTTCAATATAACAGTGCTTGGAACTGCTTCATTGCAGGCTGCACAGGTGCCACGTGCAACTGCAGGAGAAGCAGCTGTTAGAGCCTGGGGCAGCATGTTAAGTGCTTGTGGGATGTGTGTTGCCCATGGGCCATGAGTTGGATAGTGCTGAAATTCACACAGTAACCTGGCCGCAGCGATCCACATATTTGTGACCACAATACGTGTCTGAAAAACTTCAATTTGTTCAAGACCAAATAATTAGTTCCACATGTGGAAGTCTGTCTACAAAACAGATATTCATTACTATTGGGTAACTGGATGATGGTCATAGTGTAAAAACCTAAATACAATAAAAGACATCATTCTAAAGCTCTGCTTTCTTCACTGATTGATCTCTAAATGCAGAGTCAAATTTAAGCTTCACGCATGGTATTCAAAGCCCTTCCCAGGACTAATAAGCTGCTACTTTCTTTGTGACCATGGTCTCGAACAGGGGTCAACAACTTACAGCCTCCAGGCATGCAAAACGATCTGGTATGGGAAGGTACAACCCCATGCAGGGCAGCACTTAGCTGTGCCAAGCCATCCGTTCCACATGCAGCACCCTGTACAGCTGTCTTCCATACTGCTCTACTCTATATGCAGAGGGCCTGGGTATCTTCAGGGAGGGAAGTACAGGCAGCCTGAATTTTTTTGGGGGGGGAAGAAGGGGGGCAAGGGGTTGGAGATCTGTGGTCCATAGCAGGGAGCTGGGTTGCAAGCTCTGACCTGAAATTGTAAAATATTGCTGATCCTTGTGATATTATTCACATTATCAGGAATGACAGATCTATCAGCTGCAATGCTGCATGAGTGACTGTACACTTTCACAGTCTGGCCCGGGGTTGTAGAACTCAAGAGATCTGTGTGACTATCAGAATAAAACATTCTTCTTATACATCACTTTTCCACAATAAAAAGAAAAAAAAGTAGGGAAAAGAAAGAAACATGTATCCTTCACGTTAACAATTTTTTTAAGGTACTGAGATATTATAGAGAGAACTACACATTTATCTCTGTGCAGGTATGAGGTAGAGCTTATAGTGTTTATGAAAAACCCGTAAAATGAATGTTCAAAACAAATATTAACTGAAGAACCAATGTGCTACATTTTGCATTAAAACATAATACTTTACATAACCCATATACAGTAAAGAACAAAAATAGAAGAGAGGAAAGGTTTTTTCCTTGTCTCAAACTTTCAACTATTATTATAAAAGAGCAATGCTGAGTTAGTTCACAATTTAAGATATCCCCATACAAGTAGCTGGCACACCAACTTGATAATTGTTCACAAAAACAGTTAAAACATTTCTGTTTGCTTTACATGTGCTGGTAAAAGAAAACTGGCACCATAAAATACTAAACCCCACAAGTTTTTAGCTTTTCTGTCACATCTCAGTGAACTTAATATCCTTCTGTCATATTATTTATGGCTTCACAAGGAAACTAGTTATTTCCTATTATCTCTTCAATAAATAAGTAAAGCAGCGCATGCTGCAGAGTTACAATTTGTTAATGAGATGCCTACAAAATCATCACAGTATCTAATCTCAGAAGCTGGCACAGCATCTAACTATGAGAGCTTGCGTCAATCCTAAAGAGTAATTGCATTTTTTACATATTGATATGTTCCAATACAATGGCAAAGACATACGTTTTGAAGTGGATTACATAAACCAGGTAAAGCTCTCCACGAAACATTAAACTCTGATCACAATAAAAATGTGAAACGTTTTATGTTTTCCCTTTAATTAGCACTGCCATCAATCCAGGTTGCTTTCCTTTCTGATGATAAGGAAAGTAAATCAAAACTTTAGGTCTGGATTTCACATGGGAAAAGCTCAACATGCCAGTTCTCATCAGAATGAGTTCTTTCAAAGCTATAAACTAATGACATAAAAATATAAGGTTATTCTGTAAAACACAACTAGAAGCTTGATCTAAAGCTCAATGAAATAAATAAGAGTATTTCCATTGACCCTAATGGGCTTTGCATCAGACGCAATATGCTGGCAGAAATAATTAACTCCCTTGACCTTTTGGATACTATGCATGTTTCTAGATATGTTATTTAGATAAAATATATTCACAGGGAAAAAAAAGCTTTTGTACGATAAGACCATGAGAAGTAATAGCATGAAGTTGTTTGTAAATTTAGAAAGGGAGAAAAAAATTATCGAAAACTACATGACTATTTCTCTCCTGCAATAAGTACAACTCCCCCCGCTTGAGCCGCAAAACCAAAGGCCAAGCATTAGGCAGGCCCTTCTTCAGCAGTCCTTTTGAGCTGAGCCACTGCTCCTTGCACGTAACAGTCTTTGGCTAAAATGGACAGTGAGTAGCAGGAAAGTTTCTGTCTCACCGGGAAACAGGGGCCAGGCTAGAATCCAAGATCTGCTTCTTTCTAGAACAAAAACCATCTCAGTGAGCCATGCATCCTCTAACTCAGGGGTGGCAACCTGTGGCTCTGGAGCCACATGCAGCTCTTCAGAAGTTAATATGCATCTCCTTTAATCTTTGCACAAGCGCACAATGTGCTATTATGACTATGGAAACTGGTCACTGTGTGCTTGTGCAAAGATTCAAGGAGACATATACTAACTTCTGAAAAGCTGCATGTGGCTCTGGAGCCACAGGTTGGCCACCCCTGCTCTAGCTTGTTCTCCTCTATCTAGTCCCACATAGCTCTCTTGGGTGCCCAGTTTGAAATGGGGGGGCTGATAAATGCCTAACCTGTAATCTTGTGCTTAGAACACTATGCTAAGAAGTTTGAATCTCCTGTTTCAAACTTAGCCTACTAATCATGGACATTAGTTGTATGGATGCTTATCCCATTACACTTATCTTCTAGGACTAAAACATGGAAGGACTGTCCCCCACCCCCTGGCCTCCCAGCCTTTTAGATATTTGGGCTAAAATATGAAATGGCCTCCCTCCTACTCTGATGTCTAACAACTGTTAATTATGGGCTCTTTGCAGGAGGATTAAGGAGCTTGGAGCACAAGTGATGTTCTCATTTTTTCTTTCTGTGGAAGGCAAGTGTCCAGGCAGAGACCATTGTATCCTGGAAGTGAATGTGTGGCTGAAATGATGATGTTGATGTGAAGACTTTGGTTTCTTTGATAACAGGCAGATGTTCTTGGGACGAGGACTGTTATCAAGAGATAGGATCCATCTTATGAGAATGGGAAAAAGAATCTTTGGGAGTTATCTGGCCATCCTAATAAGGAGGGTTTAAAACTAGGCTCCACAGGGGATGGTGATCAAAATCTTCCAAGCAGTAGCATGCAAAATTAATGGGGGAAAGGATTCAAAAAAGCAACTTAAGTCTGGGAAAGGGCCAGAGAGCTACAGGACTGCAACAAGTGGTGCAAAAGGGAAGCAAGCAGGTCAAAATGCAGAATGTCTCATGCATGTATAAAAACGCGAGAAGTATGGGAAAGAAACAGCCTGTGAATAGACCTATGATCTGATTGGTATCACAGAGACCTGGTGAGACAGGTCTTATGACCTGAATGTCAGCACTGATAGTTACACTCTGTTTTGGAAGAAAAGGTGGTAGTGTTGCCTTGTATGTCAAAAACACACAAACTTGTTCTTCTTTGGTTGAAGAAGAAAAAGACAGAAAAGCAGAATGCATTTGGGTAAAGATAAAAGGTAAAAGATGCAAAACTGATTTAATGGTGGGGATCTATTATAGGCCACCAAATCATGAAGACATGATAGACAAGGCACTCTTCAAGCAAGCAACAAATTGATCCAAAAATCATGGGATGGTACTGATGGGAGACTTAAATTTTCTTGACATCTGCTGGAGGAACAATGCATCTAACAATAAAATCTCAAGCCAGTTCCTAACTGGTGTGGAGGACAAATTTCTGTTCCAGAAAGTGAAGGATATAAGTAGGTGCTCATGTCTCATGGATATTATCCTGATGAACAGGGAAGATTGGTATGATATGTAACATGATATGTAACATGATATGTAAGTTCAAGGAAGCAATCATGATACAATAGAGTTCCAGATCCTGGGGAACAGGTTCGACTCCCTGGCAGCTGTGATGGAGAAAGACAAAGGAATTGCCTCCAGTGAGGACGATGCCACTCCCCACATGACAAAGAATGGGCAGAGA
>NW_017729007.1:2971184-2971797 GCF_001723915.1 Gavialis gangeticus | reverse complement strand
AAGCCCCCCTGGCTCACCAAGGGTGTCTGGGAATGCCTGGTGCCAAAAAGGTGGCACACAACCGGTGGAAGGGGGATGCTATCTCCAAAGAGAAGTATAACTCCTCTGTTTGGGCCTGTAGGGGGGCTGTCAGGAAAACTAAGGAGGACATAGAGCTAGGACCAACGTCCAAAATCAAAGATAATAAAAAGTCCTTTTTTAAATATATAGGGAGGATGAAGAAAGCACCTGGAAATGTGGGGCCCCTGCAAAGTATGCTGGGCAATCTGGTGGTTGCGCCAGAGGAGAAAGCAGACCTCTTTAACCTATTCTTCAGTTCCATTTTGTTGTGCAGGGACCAGGACTTCCCCACCATGATGCAAGATGGACTCGAGGGGAACGCCTCCAGACCTCAGGTTGGGAAGGACCGGGTTAGAGAGCTTCTGGAGGGGCTGGACGTGTTCAAATCAGCGGGTCCAGATGCTCTCCACCCCAGGGTGTTGAGGGAGCTAGCAGGGGTTATTGCAAGGCCCTTGGCATGGCTTTACAAGCACTCGTGGTGCTTGGGCCAGGTGCCAGATGATTGGAAGATAGCCAATGTGGTCCCCATCTTTAAAAAAGGGAGGAGGGAGGA
>NW_017729007.1:2966349-2970349 GCF_001723915.1 Gavialis gangeticus | reverse complement strand
CCTACAATGAGAGACTGTGAGACCTGAACCTGTTCAGCCTTCACAAGAGAAGGCTGAGGGGGGACCTGGTGACCATCTATAAACTCATTAGGGGGGACCAGAAGGGTTTGGGGGAGACCTTGTTTCCCCTAGCGCCCCCGGCATAACAAGGAATAATGGCCACAAGTTGTTGGAGAGTATGTTTAGATTAGACATCTGTAAGAACTACTTCACAGTTAGGGCGGCTAGGATCTGGAACCAACTTCCTAGGGAAGTGGTGCTGGCTCCTACCCTGGGGGTCTTTAAGAAGAGGCTTAATGCCTACCTGGCTAGAGTCATTTGAGCCCAGTTTTTCTCCTGCCCAGGCAGGGGGTCAGACTTGAAGATCTACATGTTCCCTTCCAACCCTACTTCTATGATTCTATGATTCTATGAGAGGGAAAGCATGAGGTCAGCAAAATTAGGTTGTTATATTTAAAGAAGATGGATTTTTTCCGACTCAAGGAGTTAATAGGCATGGTGCCATGGGAAGACATACTGAAGGATAAAATTACCCAGGATGGCTGGGAGCTTCTAAAGGGCACAGTATTGGAAGCCTAACAATGGGATGAAAGCTGGGGATTCATGTCTAGAGGGTCTTGCCCTTCTGCTTATGGTCAGATCTATTTCCATATTTGGGGTCAGGAAGAAAGTTTACCCCATGGTCAAACTGGTATGGCCTACAGGGGGTTTTTTCTTCCTCTGTATTGGGGGTTATGGCTCTCTACCTGGAATCTCATAGGCAGGGATCCTGGTTTTCCCTGATAAAAAAGCACAAATTCTCTGAGGAAAAAACCAAAATCCGTGATTAAAATAAAACACCACTATATATATATATATATATAGGTATAGGTATCAACTGAACACAATGTTATATTGATATATTTACATTTTTAAAGCAATTTCAAAGCCTACTAGTGCCTCAATCACTATAGTAAAATAAATTCTAAGAACCAATACATTTTGGTATTTGATTTGGGGTTTTTTATCATGGAAAATCAGTTTCCTCTGCCCCCTTAGGTCACCAGGACACACGTCCAGGCCCCTCACTCCCAAGCCACAGTTTCATGGCCCTGCTAGCACCCTCCACTCTCCACCACAGCACCCTAGCCCTGCTGTGCTCCTCACTCCCCACCCACAGTCCCTCTGGCCCTGCTGGTGCCCCTCACTCCTAATCCACAGCCCAATGGCTCTGCTGGTGGCCCTCACTCCTGACCAACAGTTCCCCAGTCCTGCTGGTTCCTCTCACCCCCCTATACACAGCCCTCTGCCCCCTCCACCGTGGCAGAGGGGGAACCCAGCTGCCAGGGCTACAGGGTCAGGGACCTGAGTCCACAGTCCCCTGCTCCCCACAGCAGCGCCCAAGCCCTGGGTGCTGCCTGCAGGAGGTGAGAGTTGATGTGGCCTGATCAGGGAGCCTAGCTCCCTTTCTCCCCATGAGTGGCACAGCCAAAGCAGAGCCTATGGGGGGGCAGGTCCCTGCTGTGGCCTGAAGTGGGGGGGCAGCTCCCCACCTCTGCGTACACTCCTGGGGGAGCAGGTAGGATATATGCCCCCCCGATCCATACACGGGGCAGGTATGAGCTGCCCGCTGCAGGCTCGGGCTCCCTCCTCTGCAGCTGTCCCCTGGGGCCTCCATGACCCAGTGGGCAGGACCCATAATGGCATGGCAGAGCAAGATCAGGAAGGAAAGCTCATTGCTGCCACTGCAAGCCCTGTGCTGCCTTGGCAATGCACCCTCTGCCCACGTTGGAGCAGTGAGCGGTACAACCCCACACCACTGTCCCTGCTGCTGCCAGGAAGGCAGGGAGAACATTGTCAGGCTTGCAGCAGCAGCAGTGAGCTCCACCTGGCTCCATTCTGCTCTGCCATGTCAGGTCCTGCCTGCTGGGGCTGTGGAGGTCCCAGGGGAGGGGAACAGGGTGGGGAGCGTGAGCCTGCAGCAGGCAGCCTGCACTTGTTCAATGCGCAAATCTGGGGGGCACATTCCCCACTCCCCTGCCTCCCTGAGAGTGCAAGCAGCCATGGAGAGCTGTCCCCGCCCCTGCCCCCACCCCCCAGATAAGCTGCCCACGGTCCTGCCCTGCTCCCCATCAGGGCCCTGTGGCTTCACACTGCAGCCCTGCACCCTAAGCCCACTGCACTGCCTAGCTGGGCAGCATGCCCCAGCCCGAGTCCAACTCCCTCCCTCCCAATGGGGGCCTCAATCCCCCCCACCCACTAGACTTACCTGTGAGAGCTGTTCTCCAGCTGCCTGGTGGTCATGTGCACTTATATGCACATGGCACCCCTGCTTGCCTGCCCTCCTCATGCTCATGCTCCCTGTAGTCCCTTGCAGACTGGAACTGTGCCAGCCTGCAGAACAATCTTTGCAAAAGAGCAAAATCCATGTGTTTCTTTGTTAAAATGAGAAACCTGCATTTTTCTTGGATAAAAGGGAAAAATCAGTGGTTTTTTTCATTTTTCTGTGAGAAACAGAAATCTCAGACCCCTCTCAGAAGCATATACTGACACTATGCTCATTGTGCTTCTGATGATCACCATAGATGAAAATTTTTCTAGCCACCATCCTGCTGACCATATTTATCTGTGAGCCTGACTTCAAAAGATTTTGGATCAGGCTTATTGGACTCAGTCCAGCAAGGTGTTGAGCATTCAGGAGGTGCTGAACCCTTTTAACTTCCGTTGGAAGCCTACTGAGCTGTGGGTATGAATATAAATACTTAGCAGCTTTAGTAGATCTGGCCTCATACATAAGGTGTAACCCTACAGATATCTGAAAAATGTAAGAGTGATAAGAGAGCACTATTTGGAAAAGCCATCTCTTTCACGAAGTTTTGCCTAATGAACCTTCTCAGCTTTTTGAAGATTCAGCTCTTGTGATATCTTAACCATTGTCATTTTGAGGGCCATAATGAACAAAAAGTGGTTCTTTATGTAAACATTCTGCAAAAACTTATCTACTGACTAGTCATCTTATTTATTTCATCAATCCGAGAACTGTTCCAAATTGAGAAGAAAATCTTTAAAATGTTTGCAGATCAAAAATCCAAAATAAATTTCAGAGCAATTCAAACAAAATGTTTAGTTTTAATAATTTTTAAACATTTCACTTATATTTTGATCATAGTATCATTGTATCATAGTCCTTAGGGTTGGATGGGACCTAAACAGATCATCAGGTCCGACCCCCCTGCCCCAAGCAGGAACAGCTGCCAGGGTCATATCACCCCAGCCAAATATCTCTCCATCCTCCTTTTGAAGACCCTCAAGGTAGGAGAGAGTACCAACTCACTTGGGAGCCCATTCCAGAGCCTGGCAGCCCTAACTGCCAGGGAAATGCTGTGATTAGGGGGCCAGTGCACACATCCACAGGAGGCCTCAAATGCCTCTACACAAACACTCAAAGTATGGGAAACAAGCAGGAGGAACTTACCTTCCTGCTAGCTGACACCAACCCAGATATAGTGGGGCTCACTGAAACGTGGTGGGACCCAACGCATGACTGGGTGGTGAATATCAAGGGCAATAGGTTGTACAGGAGGGACAGGAAAGGGAGGAAAGGTGGGGGTGTGGTGCTCTACATTAAGGAGGAATACACATCCTCATCTAGTAGCACAGAGTCAGAAGAGGGGCACACTGAAGTGCTCTGGGTTAGAATACAAGGCAGTCAAGGGGAAAGAGACTTAGTGGTGGGGGTTTACTACAGACCACCCAACCAAGGGGAAGAGCTAGACCAGGAATTCTTAAGTCAGCTCACAGGGGTAGTTACGTCAAAGGACGTGGTCATCATGGGTGACCTGAACTTTCCAGACATCTGCTGGGAAGAGCAGTCAGCCAGGTCTGACTGCTCACGTAGGTTCCTATCCAAAATGCAGGACCTCCATCTAACCCAGGAGGTACACAGCCCCACCAGGGGTGACGCCTTGTTGGACCTGGTGCTGGCCATGGGTGACGACCTGGTGAGGGGACTGCAGGTGCT
>NW_017729007.1:2965259-2966227 GCF_001723915.1 Gavialis gangeticus | reverse complement strand
CCCGGATCAAGGACAACAAGAAGTCCTTTTTTAAATACATAGGGGGCAAAAAGAAGGTACTGGGTAATGTGGGGCCCCTGCAAGACACGCTGGGAAATTTGGTTATCACAGCAGATGACAAAGCTAACCTATTTAATGAATTCTTTACCTCCATTTTCCTAAGCAGGGACCAGATCAGCTCCCCAACTGGGACCCCTCAGGCCCCAGGGGAGGCTCACCTAGGCCAAGGGTCAAGGAAGATCTAGTCAGGGAACTTCTGGAGGGACTGGATGTATTTAAATCAGCTGGTCCAGATGATCTCCACACCGGAGTGCTGAGGGAATTAGCTGAGGTCATTGCAGGACCCCTGGCATGGCTTTACGAGCACTTGGGGTGCTCTGGTGTGCTGCCAGATTACTGAAAGAGGGCCAATGTGGTTCTCACCTTCAAAAAAGGGAGGAAG
Source organism: Gavialis gangeticus (assembly GCF_001723915.1). NCBI lineage: Eukaryota > Metazoa > Chordata > Crocodylia > Gavialidae > Gavialis > Gavialis gangeticus. The sequence goes on along the minus strand of NW_017729007.1, from coordinate 2,965,785 downwards.
GAGGACTGGGAAACTATAGCCAGTTAGTCTTACCTCGATCCTGGGTAAGCTTTTTGAGAGAATTATTCTGGCACATGTCCATGAGGGGCCAGTGGTGGAGATTATGCTTAGGGGCAACCAACACGGGTTCATTAGAGGCAGGTCCTGTCAGACCAACCTGGTGGCCTTCTATGACCAGGTCACCAAATCCTTAGATGCAGGGGTAGCAGTGGACGTAGTTTTTCTGGACTTTCGGAAGGCCTTTGACACTGTCTCTCACCCCATTCTCATTAAAAAACTGGGGGACTGTGGTGTTGACACCTACACAGTCAAATGGGTAACCAACTAGCTGGAGGGCCACACCCAGAGAGTAGTAGTGGATGGGTCATTTTTGACCTGGAGGGATGTGGGCAGTGGGGTTCCACAGGGCTCGGTCCTCAGGCCTACACTGTTCAACATCTTCATTAGTGACTTAGACAAGAGGGTGTAAAAAGCACCCTGTTGTAATTTGCTGATGACACTAAGATGTGGGGGGATGTGGGCATGC
>NW_017729007.1:2960700-2964619 GCF_001723915.1 Gavialis gangeticus | reverse complement strand
CTGGAACCAACTTCCAAGTGAAGTGGTGCTGGCTCCTACCCTGGGTGTCTTTAAGACAAGGCTCGACAATCACCTTGCTGGGGTCATTTGACCCCAGTACTCTTTCCTGCCATTGCAGGGGGTCGGACTTGGTGATCTGCTCAGGTCCCTTCCGACCCTACTAACTATAAAACTATAAAGTAATGTCTCCTGATGTCCAGCTTGAACCTTCTCTCTAACAATTTGTGGCCATTATTCCTAGTAACCCCGGGTGGTGCCTGGGGGAACAGAGCCTCCCCTAATTCCCACTGGTCCCCCCTGGTGAGTTTGTAAACTGCCACCCCTCTCAGCCTTTTCTTGTGGAGGCTAAATACATTCAGGCCCTTTAGTCTCTCTTTGTAGGGCCTGCCCCACTTCCCCTTGACCATGCGACTGGCCCTCCTCTGTCCCCACATCCCTCTTGAAGTGCAGCGCCCAGAACTGGATGCAATATTCCAATTGCAGCCTGACCAATGCTGCAGAGAGGGGAAGGATCACCACCCTGGACCAGCTTGTGATGCATCTGTAGATGCATGACAAGGTGCAGTTAGCCCTACTGATCACTTCCTTGCATTGGCAGCTCATGTTAGTCCTCGAGCCAGCCCCTCCAAAAGTTTCCTAACTTGATTGTCCCTGACCCTAAGCATGGTGGTGCCTCTCCTGGGTCTGTCCACAGTTCTAGTGGGGGAGATGTCCCAGTCCCTGTTCAGGAATATGGTCCTTAAAATTCATTTAATATTTCCTAAGTGAAATTCCATAACTTAAATTACTACATACAAATTAAATTCAACTCTAAACTATAATTTATTTTTGAAGGTTTGAAATGAAATAAAATATTTAAAAGTGAATAACCATTTAAAAAAATGTTTTGGGAACAGGAACTACTTTAAAACCAATCCATCCCCACCATATACACACAATTTTGGTTTTGAAAAATCCCAATTTGTCAACTACAACAAAAAAATAATTCCTCCAAAGATTTCTGACAAGTTATACTATTGACTTATATGTTGACTTGATAACCCCCTTAATTTTGATGGCAAGAAGCTTTACATAATGAACATGAAGAGTATCTTGGACTCTGAATTGGAAAAATATCTGCCATACTGGCAGGAGATCTAAACAGCAGGGACCTAAACATTTTAGCTTGAAAAGCTCTTGCACCTTTTATTTTTTATAACTTGCTGATCAAATTATGCAAACAGAACTAGTAAATAAACTATCAAAGTTAACAATATAGTAAACAAAATTTGAGAAAAGAGATATTTTTCTTTCACATCATAACACCAATCTGTCATTAGCAGGTTACTTTCTTGTAAGACAAGCAATTCAGATTTATAACATTATTGTTTCTTCTCATTTGTTTCTTCTTTCTAACAAAGTAGTTATATAAAATAACTTTCTTTACAGAGTTGTTTCATGGTTCCATTTTCTCACCCACTTTCTCTAACATGAAGTCAAGTGAGTAAAAATATCGGATCATCATCAAGATCAAGATTCATACCAAATTGCAGCATTTCACTTACCACAAAAGTTCATATTCATCTCAGAGAATCAAGCAAAATCAGAAGACAAATGAACAGGGCAGGTACTCTGCAGTAATCTTGACCTCAAACCTTTGGAAAAGCCCTAAGGATTCTGTAGTGCTTCAGTGCTGTGGGCCAAAAATTCTGAAGAAGCTTTAAGTTAGGTTTATATTTTTTTATTGAATTAAATATGAAAATAAATAATGCAATAAATATAGTGTCCCTAGTGTAGTCTAATTTAGTACTGAATTCAATTTATTTCCCTTTGCTTCTAATTTTTCTGTCTGCTGCAGATTTTTGTATGGACAATGCATAATTGCATGAAAGAAGTTCAAGATTTTGGTAATTGGGTAGTGTATGATTATACTTAGTCCCCAGTGCTACAAGGGAAGGTCACTTTTGCACATACCCTGTCTATCACTCCCTGCTCACACATGCCAACATGAAAACACAGCAGTAAAGATATGCCAGAGACCTTCCCAGACCTGCTTTTGAGATTTCTGTCTTCGGCATGATGCAGAGCAACTAGAAGTGCAATCATTAGACTAGTTTTACTGGTGCATTTCCAGGTCTGGCGCATACAAGGAGAAGGTTAGTGGGTGAGTTCAACAGCATCTCTTCTCAGAAGAATGGGGAACCAGCATAGGCATACCTTTGAAGTCATGTACCCTGGAGTAGGAGACAGCTACTCATAGTTTAGGATTGTGGAACACAATAAATTAATTGTGTGATATTGCTATAATGCTCAGTAATAAAAGAGCTAAAAAAGGTTGATATATACATCATCCGTATTATATCTTTCACTGCAAGGAATAGAAACAATTTATGTGTCTTTTAGAGTTATTGTTTGCGACTATCCATTTGCTGACTCAGAAATAGAGTTGTTTAGAGAGGCATTGTCTTGCAAAAGCTTTTTAAAAAACTGGACTGGAATTTTTCTTTGTTTTTTCTAAAGTTTTCATGGGGAAAAAAACTGTAAACGTGAAAGATGAACACAATTTTAAATAGCATTTTATCTGCGTTGTCTAGAAAAGGCTACACAGTTTAGCAAATATAGGAAGTGGCCCTGTTCAAGATGGACAGCTATTTCACTTTTATGATCCAAGAACAGAACTCCTAGGCAGAGAACATGCATGTGTTCATCTATCAGCAGAAAGAATCATAAGGAAAGATTGGGGACCATATCCCTGCAAACAAAGGAAAGGTCATGGAGAAGGTTATGATGTTTGTTTTGTGAAAATGTTTCTGATGGTTTTAGATTTTTGCTTTCCTAGGTTGTGGAAAGAATCTTTAACAGAAAAAGCAGGAAACTACATAAGTAAACTAAGTCTGCATACACATGTTCCAATAATTCAGGAAAGGGCTTGCAGTGCTGATACTGTACAGCCAGGGTGGCCCTGTGCACAAATCTCAGTGTGCTCTGCAGGCTACCTCAGTCTGCCTGGAGACAGATGGCAGAAGTGCACAGGACACCTGATTGTCTGACCCAGAGCGCTCAGGTTAACCTGTGTCTCTGTGCAGCACAATGTGTGTCTGTTCCCTGTTCAGCTGGATCAGTAGGGTCCAGTAAGTGACACACTGTGCATGTCTACATGTGAGCTTTAATGTGTAGTAGTTTATTTTACTGTGCATTAAAGCAATGTGTTAAAAAATGTGCTATTACGCTAATGTGCAGTAAAATAGGCTACTGCACATTAAGTGTCACCTACTTTGGAGGTATTATATTTAATTTAGGAAAAGCGCATTAATGCATGTGTAGACACACCCACTGTCTCCTCAGTGGTGATGGGGAGGCAAGAGCAAAGAACTCTGGGACGCTGAGGGATTGTGCTGTATCTTGTCTCAGAAGAGAATGTGTACAGACATTCACTGTCCCAGGAGAAACTCTCTCAGCAATGATTTAACCTGGGTTGTTTCTGAGTTTTTCTTTTCTCCTGAAGTGGCCATTGTTTATCTGGGAAAAAATCCTGAATACCTATACAGTCCTACTTTCTCCTGGAAAAGTGTGACTCTCCCAGGAGAAATTGAATATCTGTATGCAGCCTAAAGTATAGAATGAACATAACAACAGAAGGGTAAGCCACTCACCTGAGCTGCCGCCACTCTCTTCATATGAAATTCCCTCACAACTACTTATCATTTGGTTACATGCCCAGTAAAGAACATGAGTCTGCACTCTTCTCCAAATTAAATATACTTTTCTTGTTCTTCTTCTAGAAGTATCCTAACTGATCACTGCAATTTAAGTTTGGTCTAGGCATGGAAAACACCAGATGGCTAAAGTTATGTCCTTTTCAAATGAAGTAGCAATTGGCCTCTTCACTGCTTTCACAAACAACTCAAATCAAGATATTAGCCATCTTTACTATACTTCC
>NW_017729007.1:2951930-2955700 GCF_001723915.1 Gavialis gangeticus | reverse complement strand
ACTGCAATTTAAGTTTGGTCTAGGCATGGAAAACACCAGATGGCTAAAGTTATGTCCTTTTCAAATGAAGTAGCAATTGGCCTCTTCACTGCTTTCACAAACAACTCAAATCAAGATATTAGCCATCTTTACTATACTTCCATGCAACGGATAAGGAAAACCTAGTTCTATGCATTAAGGCATTTTTTCATATATCTACTCAACATTCTGTCTGTGGGAATATTACACCTGGTTCTATTTTTTTGTGATATTTTTCTAAACAGATGTAAAACAGAATAATGCTATTAACTGTATGTTAAGTAAATTTTCTATTTCAGTTTGATTTGAAATACAAACATTTAAACTTAGCTTACTGCAATAATATTAAAACACAAAAACATGACTAAGTTATTTATATTATCTGAATTATTTAAACACCCATAACTTTCCTATCTACCATCTGGTGTGTCTTTTCTGTCTGTTTATTCCCCTCTGTCCCTATTCCTTATTACCTTAGTCTCAAGTGAATTAGATTTATTGATGTAAACCAGTAATCAATATTCAAAGGCACTTCAAAAAGCTTAGAATCCTAAAAAGCCCCACATCTCTTTTTTCCAACTATTTAGTTGATCTAATAAAAGGTATCACATCAAAAAACCTTACCTGCCTATGTCCTTAGACCAACAGGGCTACAGCCAAGCCCCCAAATCTCTTAGCATTCCAACAATTTGCTGTGTAAATTAAGAACCTGCTTCTAAAGAAAGCACAGGGAGTTCTTAGTATTACTGTACTTTCAATGGAGAGAGATACATTTTTGAACTTCCTACTTCTCATCATTGAAAAGATTAAACTTCATAATACAACAAAAATGTACACTCTTCTTCTTAGTTTGAGCAATTAATCACTTTTTCAACCTTTCTGCCTTCTGCTCCTCTGTGGGGAGCTTAGGAATCAGCATGATGCAACTGTAAATTACCATGGCAAGCAGTATCAATTTTATTCCAAAGCATTTCAACATAGTGCTGTAGTTGCTGTCCGCAGAGGATAAAGGTGTTCATGCAATTGTTAACGGGCTACAAGTGGTAGTAGAGATACAAGTTATAGAACTGGAACATTTCTCCCATGATGATATGTTTCCTTCTTCTAGAAAAAAAGAAAAGAAAAGATAAAAAAGAATAAAATGAAAAAAAGGGCTCCTTATAGATGAAACTGTTTTTTTATAGAAAACCTTTTTTTGGTTTGGTTTACTGAACCCTCTGGATCCTCCAGAGGGTCAGACAATGCAAGTATCTTGGACAATTGTTGACTGACACCAATAAGATGAGCAGAGAAATTATTGCAAGGATCCAGAGTGGGAATAAAACAGCTACAGCCCTTAATAGACATCTCCAGTCCAAGATACTATCCAGAAGAATGAAACTGGGGCTATACAACACAATTATTAGATCTGTATAGATGATGGGGAATGAGACTTCGTGCTGAAAGACCAACAGAAATAGATTTGTTTTGAAAATAATATTCTCAAAAAGATAGTTGGACCAGTGAAAGACCCAGCAAGGGGAAAACAGAGGCAAAACAGTAAGGAATAATTAGGAAATATCACAGAACAGCCCCTGATTATAAGTGTGGTGCATTCTCAGTGGTTAGTGTGAATTTGCTATGTGGTGAAATATAAAAATGATCTATAAGCATCAACCAACAGGAGTACCTAGAGGTGCACCCTTCCAAGCATTGATGGACAACATAAGAAGAGACCTAAACATACTTAATGTAGGACAGGATTGGGAGGAGATAGCTCATGACAGATGAGAATGGAGGCTACAAATGCTGGTTGACTATCAGAAGTAAGCAGTAAGAAGTTTATTGAAGGAAGATAACTTGGGTCTAGGACAGACATTGCATAAACTGGTTTGACCCAAATCAGTTAAGTTTGATACTACACTCAACCAGGTTTATCTTAAACCAGTTTCAGCTGTTTTGAAACTGGTTTATGCACACTGAGCTTCTGTTCTGTTACAGGTTTAAACCAGTTTCCGATCACTTGGGCTGGGGACAGACATTCAAAAAGCCTGAGTCTGAATTGATTCACTCTTTGCAGATTAGTCTAAGTTATGCAGCTTACTTAAAGTGATTAATAACTAGACAGACATTCTCTGTTAAACCAGAAAATGCAGGCACATGCCTGTAGTGGCTCAAGCCAGAAGTTGGGGAGCGTTAGAGCATGCCTGCCAGCCACTGCCAAAGGAGAAGGAAGAGAGATGCCCTCCGGGGCTCTCACCCCTCCCTGCTGGAGCGGAGGGGGCATGGCCAGGTACCAGCCAGGGCTAGCGTGACACACGGGATGCCAGCCTGGGGTGGGGCAGCTGCTGCCAGACTGAGGAGTGTTTATGGAGAAAAAGTCCTTTCTCTGAAGCAAGCATGTATTGAACACAGCAATTTGAAAAGTATTTAACAAGGAACTACCAAAAATCTTCCCCTAAGCTAAGATACAGTCCAGTAAAACACAGCATACACAACTTACTTTAACATAAGATGTAAAGCAAGAAGACAAGAGAAAGCCTTGCATAAGTCTTACCAATCCTGAGGGCAGAGTATCTGCATAAGATTTACTAATCCTTAGGGCAGAGTGTCTCCTTACAGCCAGGCATTCAGAAAGGCTTTATTTAGGCTTTACAGGTTCTGCTTTATAATACAAATGTAGCTCTCTGCATTCTTTGGTCCATTCTTTGGTCTGCAACTTCCAGCCAGAAGCCATCTGCAACTTCCCTTAACTCCATCTTCAGCACATATTTGTGATGACTGTCAGGTTTTTGCAAAACTTGCCACCTCTCAGTCTGGTCCTTCAGGTCTTAACTTTGGGCTTACAGGTGCAGGGCTTGCCTCTCTCCCCTGCTTCAGGACCCGCTGTGGAATTAATCCCATTTCTAGCTGCAGGCAAGCTGGATAGAGGAAGGAATTAACTCTGTCACTGCCTGGCTGCAGGAAAGATGTGGAGGTCTACAGGGTTTGCCAGCAAGGGGCAGGAGTGTCAGGGGAGAGGGGACAGAGGAAGGAATTTGCCTCGGGCCATTGCAGGCCAGAGTCTAGTCACACTCAACCCCTACTTTGGCTAGAGAACAGAGGGAAGGGGCCAGCCCTGCTGTGAAGCAGAGAGACCCATCCAGCCCAGATACCAGGATGCTGGGGGGTTGTGATTTAACTTCAACCAGCAAGGGGTCTGGGACAGACATTGCATAAACTGGTTTGAGCCAAATCAGTTAAGTCAGTGACTTCGATGTGGGTGTGAAGTGTACTCTGTCCAAGTTTGTGGAAGATAATAAATTGTGGGGTGAAGTGCACACACTGGAGGTTAGGGAACAATTTCAGGCAGACCTGGACAGGTTAGAAAAGTGGACAGTACACAGTAGGATTCAGTACAACAAGGACAAATGAAGAATGCTGCACGTAGGGCACAAAAATATCAAGCACACCTATTGGCTGGGAAGTGACCCTCTCAGCAGCACAGAAGCAGAAAGGGATCTTGGAGTCTTAGTGGACTTCAAGATGAACATGAGTCGTCAGTGTGACAAAAATCATCAGCAAAGCTAACCACACTTTATCATGCATCAGCAGATGCATGACAAATCGATCCAAGGAGGTGATACTTACCCTCTATGTGGCATTGGTCAAATCACAGTTGGAGTACTGCATCCAGTTTTGAGCACTGTACTTCAAGAAGGATGTTGATAGACTTTGAGAGGGTCCAGAGGATGGCCACTCATATGGTTAGGGGATTACAGGACAAGCCCTAT
>NW_017729007.1:2945165-2951883 GCF_001723915.1 Gavialis gangeticus | reverse complement strand
AGTACTGTGTCCAGTTTTGGGTGCCGTACTTCAAGAAGGATGTTGATAGACTTGAGAGGGTCCAGAGGAGGGTCATTCGTATGGTTAGGGGCTTACAGGACAAGCCCTATGAGGAGAGACTGAGGGACCTGGACCTCTTCAGTCGCTCTAAGAGAAGGCTGAGAGGAGATCTTGTGGTTGCCTACAAATTCATTAGGGGGACGCAGCAAGGGATCGGAGACGCTCTATTCACCAGGGTGCCTCTTGGGGTAACAGAGAACAATGGTCACAAACTGACAGAGAGCAGAGTTAGGATAGATATCAGGAAAAAACTTCTTTATGGTAAGGGTGGCCAAAATTTGGAATGGGCTTCCAAGGGAGGTGGTGCTCTCCCCTATCTTGGGAGTCTTTAAGAGAAAGCTGGGGTAGTCTAGCTGGGGTCATCTGACCCCGGCACTCTTTCCAGCCTAGGCAGGGTGTCGGACTCAATGATCTGTTGAGGTCCCTTCTGACCCTAGCATCTATGAATCTATGAATGAATCTAAGAATCTATATTCAACCAGGTTTATCTCAAACCAGTTTCATCCATTTTCAAACTGGTTTATGTGCACTGAATGTTTGCTCTGTTACAGGTTTAAACCAGTTTCTGATCACTTAAACCAGTTTATGTATAATGTCTGTCCCTAGCCTTGAACTGGTTTATGTGTAATGGCTGTCCCTAGCCTACATGACTATTCAGAAAAACTTTGTAGACTCTTCACTTAGCAAAGAATGCCTGAAAGACCAAGGTCACAAGTAATAATCTGAAAGTTTGTTCCAAATGCATTTGTCACAGTATTCTCCAGTTGTATGAAATATAACATAAAGTTAACAACTGTGTAAATAATGTGCTGGGTTTAGGGTGAAATCTCAGTTTTGATAAAAAAAAGTTTCTTAGTAAAATATTATAATTTATTTTAGGTCATTACAACTTGCTTCTGTCTTTAGTGAATTTTGAGATAGCAGCAATTATTTTTGTGCCCATGATGCTTATAATTTTCATTCTTATTTAATTACTATATTTACTCAAAGATAAGATGAGGTTTTTTTCCCACAAAGACCCTTGTCTTTGATTCATAGATTCACAGATTCATAGATTGTACAGTCAGAAGGGACCAGAATGGATCATCATGTCTGACCCCCTGCCCCTGGCAGGAAAGAAGACCAAGGTCAGATGATCTCACCCAGGTGTCTATCAAGTCTCCTCTTGACGACCTCCAAGTTAGGTGATAGTACTACCTCTCCTGGAAGTCCATTCCAGATTCTGGCCACCCTTACTGTAAAAAAATTCTTCCTAATGTCCAACCTAAATCTACTCTCCACTAGTTTGCACCCATTATTCCTAATTACTCCCAGGGACACTCTGGTAAATAGCGCATCTCTAATTCCCTGTTGTCCTATAAACATATAGGTGGCTACAAGTTCTCTCCTCAGATGTCTCTTGTAAAGGTTGAAGAGATGCAGATCTCTCAATCTCCCCTCATAGGGTTTTTCACGGAGGCCACTAATCATGCATGTAGCCCTCCTCTGAACCCTCGCCAGATTCTCCGTGTCCCTCCTGAAGTGCGATGCCCAAAACTGGACACGGTGCTCCAACTGTGGCCTGACCAATGCTGCATAGATGGGGAGCATCATCTCCCTTGATCTGTTGGTCATGAATCTGCTAATACATGACAAGGTGCGATTTACCTTGTTGATGGCCTCGTTACCGTGCTGGCTCATGTTTATCTTGGAGTCAACTATGACTCCAAGTTTTCTTTCAGCCTCTGAGCTGTTGAGGAGGTCATCCCCCAAACTATAGGTGTGCTAGGAATTCCTCCTTCCTAGGTGCAGTACCTTACATTTATCTTTGTTGAACTGTATCCTATTTCATTCTGCCCATTGATTCAACCTGTCTAGGTCAGCCTTTATCTGCTTCCTGCCCTCCAGTGTGTTAACTTTGACCCATAACTTGGTATCATCTGCGAACTTGGAGAGAGTGCTCTCCACACTCTCATCCAAATTGATGATGAAGGTATTAAATAACACCAGTCCAAGGACCGAACCCACTGCCGACCTCCTTTCAGACCAAGAGCAACCTGTCCACCACCACTCTCTGGGTGCGGTCCCTAAGCCAGCTGGTCACCCACCTGACTGTGTAGGCATCCACTCCACAGTCTGTTAGCTTCCCTATGAGAATAGGATGCGAAACTGTGTTGAAGGCCTTCCTAAAATCCAGGTAGATGACATCAGCCTCAGCTCCTGCGTCAAGGCAGTGTGTGACCTGGTCATAAAAGGCTATAAGGTGTGTCAGGCAGGATCTTCCTGTGATCAACCCATGCTGGTTTCCTTTCAGCATCATTTCCCCTGCTGGGCCTTCATAAAGGTGCACTTTGATGATTTTTCTAGTATTTTCCATGGGATAGAGGTAAGACTGACTGGCCTAAAGTTACCCAGCTCATCTCTTCTCCCCTTCTTAAAAATGGGAACCACATTGGCCCTTTTCCAGTTCTCAGGCACCTGGCCAGAGCACCATGAGAGCTCAAACAGCTGTGCCAGTGGCTCAGCTATGACACTGGCCAATTCCTTCAGCACCTGTGGATGGAGGTCATCCAGGCCAGCTGACTTGTACCCATTCAGCCCCTCCAAGTGCTCCTTAACTAAGTCAGCACTAACCTTTGGTGGTCTCGTGCATTTTGGACATCTGTCTATGCTCAAGGTGGGGGAATTGTCTTGGTCAGTATTAAGGAATACTGAAGTGAAGAACCCATTGAAGAGGTCTGCCTTTTTACCTGTGTCAACCACCAACTGTCCTGATTTGTCCTGCAGGGGCCCTATGTTACTCTGAGCTTTCCTTTTGCTTGCTATGTATCTGTAGAAGGACCTTTTATTGTCCTTAATTGTTGTAGACAGCCTAAGTTCCAGTCCTGCCTTGGCCTGCCTAACTGATTCCCTGCAATACCATGCCAGGGAGGTGTATGCCTCCTTGGTGGCTGCCCCCTGTTTCTACTGCCTGTAAATCTCTTTCTTAGCCCCCAGTCTTTCCTGGAATTCCCTGTTTAGTCAAGTGGGATTTTGTATACCCTTACCCACTTTCCTGTGTAAGGCTATAGACTCCTTTTATGCCCCAAGGATCACTCCCTTGAGAAATCTCCAACCCTCCTGGATCCCTATTTGCTTGATGTTCTTGGTTTAATAAAAGATAGTGTTTCCCAAGTAGACTGGGCAGAGGCTCAGGCCATGGTAAAATATATTTATTCCCAAAATTGAACCTGGCCCTTGTTGGCTGCTTCATGGGTCTATGGCACTTCAGGGAGAAGCTAGAGAGCATAGGTTCTTCTGCATTGCAAAGGACCCCTCATTACTCCCTGCAAAACTGTAGCACTGATCTTCACTTCTGCATAGTGGATTTGAGGGGTGAACTGTAGTTTTCATTAGCATATCACATCCCAAAGTTTTTAGTCCTAATCCCAGTTTTTCTGGGGCAGGAAACTGCAAGAGAACTCAGAGAAAAGCCAGCCAAACAACAAAACAGCTTGACCAGCAACCAACGCCAACTGTGCTGCATTGGTCAGGACACAGAGCCACAAAAGCAACATGCCAGGCCCAAAGTGTGCCTGGCCCAGACATACAGCAAACAATCGTACATTGGGTCTCAGCAATACAGCTATGCTGAAACAGAACTGCTGTAAAACAATGAAAGGGTCTGTCCTTCAGCCTGACTAGACAACAAAGGAGAGCCAGGCCTACTTGGCTCTGGCTTGGACATATAGTCTCAGCCACACTGCTAGGCTGCGATCTAATAGCTATGAAACAACAAAAGGGAGGCCAGGTCTATTTTGGCTTGGGCCTAAATTAGAACTAGTGCCCAACCACAGTGCTTGGTTGGGGTATAACCTGCAAAAGGGACAAAAGAGGGCCCAGGCCTATTTCACTGGGCCTGGACTGGGCAGCAAAAAGCCAACCAGGCCTATACACCACTGAGGCCTGAATAAACAACAAGAAGTGCCAGAGCTTCACCACGGCCCCAATCTGCCAACCAACATATAGCTAGGGTTCAGCCCCACACTAGTGAGCTGAAATGTAACAACTGTAAAACAAAAAGGTGCTGCCAGCAGTGCCTGTGGGTGGCTGTCGACCCCTGGTCTGCGATCACCACCCCCACCCCCGCCACCAACAGTGCCAGTGGCATCTACAGGAGCTCCCTGCTCACCAGGCTCCTGCCACCAGCATGCTCCCGCCAGCACCAGCATAGCTGTGCTCCCCCAGCTGCCAGGGGCATGCGCTGTTCATGGAGGGGAGAGAAAACAGGGGGGGAAAAAGTTCAAAGGGAGACATTACAGTGATAGACTACAAGGTTGAAAAGAAGCTGTCTATGAAAAGGAATATTTGGAGGTCAGGAAAACAGGAATGAGAGAAGATAAAAATTTACTGGATACAAAAAAATCATGGACTCAATATAGACACTGGATTTATGACACATTACAATCTACCTGACATCTGACTCACCAGCTAGCTGACTGACCTGACCTTTTACATTTTTCCTTTGCCCCACCTTTTCTCCATTCCCCTCCCCCACTCTGTTGCCTTTGTTTTCCTGATTTCCAACTACTTCCCTTTTCATTGGGAGGCTCATATTTACTTTGTATTATCACTGTATTGTTTCCCTTTGGCCTTTCCCCCCTGACTTCTCCCCCCTTCCTTCCCTGCTTTACCTCATGTTTTCCTATTTGTACCTATTTATATTTTCACTGACATCCAGTCACACTTTTAGGCAGCAGGCAGACAGACTTGAGCAAACAGCATGCAGCCTGCCTGTCCTGTGCACAAATCTGGGGGGCACATGCCCTCCCCATTCCTCTCCTGGCCCAGGGTGCATGCAGCAACAGAGAGCTGCCCCTCCTCCCCAAGCCTCCACTCTGCTCCTGCCCCAGGCATACACTGCTGTGGCTGTGGCTGGGCAGCAACATGGCTCCAGCCCCTGCTGCCCTGGCCCCAGCCCCATCCCCCTCCCTCACCATGGGATCTTCAATTTGCCCCCACCCCTAAGCCCCCTTTTTACTTCTATGAACTTACTGGCAAGCAGTAAGTGGGGTGTGCAGCTCTGCTTCCTGCTCTCTGAATGCTGAATGCCTGTAGACAGCCTGCATATGCACATATGCATGCTGGGCTGCCTGCTTTTCCCTCCCAAGGTCTCCCATTTCCTGAAGGGCCCTGGGCAACTGCCCACCTGGCCTGGACATTTATCTGCCTATGCTCCTCCCCCTCTCCCTCCCCGCAAAGTTAGTGTGTCACTTACTAGACTCTGCTGCTTTGCTGCAGACATGTGTGCATAGATGTCTCTCCTGGCTGTACAGTGTCAGCTCTGAAAGCTCTCCAGTCTTTGAGGCCTCAGAATTTGAATGTCTGTACCTGCTGCTGTAGGATAAGTTTTTCTACCAGGAGAACAAAACCAGAAGAATTCTCCCAATTCATTTGAATGTGTGTATGCAGCCTAAGAAAGGCAAAGACTTTTCTCCAAAACTTTTAAGAAACAGACAACAGATAAATACTCAAATTAAAAAAAAACAAACCCTTTAAGCCTTAATTAATGCTGCACTTGTGCAGGAACATGGTTTAGATGACCCTTAAGGTCCCTTCCATTCCTATGATTCTCTAGTTATATGAAAGGTTAACACCTAACAGCTAATTATGGGCATGTGTAAACTACTGCTTAGGGTCAGCAATCCCACAACCCTGTTCCTGACTTCACGGTCTTCCACACCCCACTTCTTGTCTCTACCTCCCTCCACCTAATTAAAATCACATATAGAAGCTAGAAAAGTAGTCTGTGGATTGGTTTCTCCAGTTGAGGAATGAAAAGCTTAATATCAAGAGGCTACAAAATCTGATAGTTTCAGGAAGGATTGCTGATTTTGCTAGGGCTAGTGGAGGGTGACCCTGAGTATTTATGCTACATTTCAAGGTAGACATTCTCTTTGAATCCTGGTAACCTTGAGAGGTATCTCATGAAAATTATGGAAACTGAGGGTTATACAACTCTCTGAATTGTGCAGCTTGCTCACTCTTTCTGCTTAAATCCTGAACTTTCTAGAACTCATCATAGCTCATTCTGTTCAACTTTGCCAGCAAGCAAAACCCAGACAGCTAAGAACAGAAAATGAAAGAAGCTAATACATAACATGAAGAAGCAACAGCTATTCAGTATAAACTCCTTCTGTACTATGAAGACATCACCGAGACTTACATTATAATGATTGTAACAAAATCATAAAGTACACCATGGAATCAGAGTTCAGTTTTCTTTCAATGATTGTAATGGGACTCCATCATGTTTTTGTCATTTGGGACACTAAAAACCCACCCCTGTCACTTGGGAGGGACAGACCTACTTCAGTGCACATTTATCATTAGACTAGGCATCACCCAGACCACTTCTTAGTTTTCCTTTTGAAATATGACCCACTGAACCTTCCATAGTTTCATAGTTTCTAGGGTCAGAAGGGACCTGAGCAGATCATCTAGTCCAACCCCTGCCATGGCAGGAAAGAGTACTGGGGTCAAATGACCCCAGTAAGGTGGTCATCCAACCTCCTCTTAAAAACCTCCAGGGTGGGAGCCTGCACCACCTCACTTGGAAGCTGGTTCCAGACCCTAGCCGCCCTGACCGTGAAGTAGCGCCTCCTGATGTCCAACTTAAACCTTCCCTCCGCCAGCTTGT
>NW_017729007.1:2944338-2944757 GCF_001723915.1 Gavialis gangeticus | reverse complement strand
AAGGGGGCCCAGCAGGGAGGTGGCAGTTCTGGTCCTTACTGAGGAAGACAGAGGCAAAGAAGTTATTAAATATGTTGGCTTTGTCGTCTGGCGTGACAACCAGATTCCCCGTCTTGTCCTGCAAGGGCCCCACATTTCCTGGGGCCTTCTTTCTACTCCCTATGTATTTAAAAAAGGACTTCTTGTTGTCCTTAATCTGGACTTCTTGTTGTCCTTAGTTCCATTTAATATCCATTGGATAATATGGATGGAGAACATTGGGCAAGTTTCTTTCACATTAGGAGTAAAGATCCAGATGAGAACCCAAGTCTTCCTCCCATCCAGGGCAGCAGGGGAGTCACACATCATCTTGACTGCTTCCTCCTAGGTCCGTCTATCCTCCTCTCTTGGATGCCCAGTGGGCAAAAAAAAAAAAGAAA
>NW_017729007.1:2938683-2939338 GCF_001723915.1 Gavialis gangeticus | reverse complement strand
TGGGAAAAAAAAAAAAAAAAAATCTAAAACTTAAGGTTACCATAAATCTGGGTTTTCCTGGATGTGTCTTCTTTTTTGGATCCCTGTGCTGCATCCAGTGGGTTTTTAAAATAAAAGCAAATGTCTTGGTTTTTTGCTCTCCCAGGCTGGCTGCTTGGGATTGGGAGCAATGGGCAAGCTGATTGGCTGTTGGGGGTCATGTGCTCCCCACATGGGCTCCAACCACCAAGTAGAGTGAGTGAATGAGTGTGTGAGCGAGTGCAAGAGCACGGGTGCATGCGTAATGAGGGTGTTGTTTGGGCAGCGGGACTGGGTGGGGCAGAGGGCTGTGGGTAGGGAGTGAGGGGCACCAGTAGAGCTGGGGGGACAGAGGCTGCTTTTCCAGAGTGCAGGACAGCAGCAGTGCTGGGGGGCAGGGGCTGTGGGTTGGGAGTGAGGGGCACTGCCAGGGCTGGGAGGGGGTGAGGGGGCTGTGGATCAGGAGTAAGGAGCATGGGGGATGGGAGGGGCACCTGTGGGTTGGGTGTACAGGGCACTGGCAGCATGAGGGGGCTGTGGGTCAGGAGTGAGGGGCACCAGCAAGAGGTGGGGGGCAAGGTACTGCTGTTTGGGAGTGAGGGCCACTGGCAGGGCTGGTGTCAGCAAGTCCAGAGTG
>NW_017729007.1:2926618-2938538 GCF_001723915.1 Gavialis gangeticus | reverse complement strand
CTGCCAGGTGCTGGGAGGGGGTGAGGGGGCTGTGGATCAGGAGTAAGGAGCATGGGGGATGGGAGGGGCACCTGTGGGTTGGGTGTACAGGGCACTGGCAGCATGAGGGGGCTGTGGGTCAGGAGTGAGGGGCACCAGCAAGAGGTGGGGGGCAAGGTACTGCTGTTTGGGAGTGAGGGCCACTGGCAGGGCTGGTGTCAGCAAGTCCAGAGTGAAGGGCAGCAGCAGGGTGCGGGGCAGGGTGGCTCATCAGTGAGGGGCAACAGAATGGGCAGGGGCAGAGCACTGGCATGTTACTGCTGTCCCCTCCCCCATCATATTCCCCCTGCCTGCCACACCCCCACTTGTCTTGGTGACTATCACTTAGGTGCATAAAGTGAAAAAGGGTTCTGTCCTTTAAGTGCACATCAGCTTTTTTTACTACACATCATCTTTCCATCATTTCTGTCTCCACCAAATCCTTGTCCCACTGAAATCAATAAAATCTCCAGACTTGGCTAGTTTTCAGAATTGGATGCTTAAGTTGTGGTATTTCCTCTCTTTTCAAATTTCACATTTAGTTATTGGAAAACATTGTAATTAGTCCAGAACTAATGAACATGAAATTGTAAAGCATGCATAACATAACAAACATTTCTTGAACTTCCGGTCCTGCTCAATTAAAATTACAGGCAATGACAACTGAACACTGTAAACCAAAGGCTAGATTTTCCCTTAGATGTGTTAGCAAATTTCTCTCAAAGGCTTTGACTGCTAAGTTACACCACCTTCCTTAAATATTATGCACACATAATTACTCTTCTGTGGTATTACATAAACATAGAAAGGGTGTGTTTTCACATGTGCTGAGTACCCATAAACCCCATTGCTTCCAAAAGGACCAGGTAGTATTTAGCATCTTTGAAAATCAGGCTATTTAATCATTGCCTGCATTATAAACTTCTGCCTACAGAGCTGTTGGCAAAGGATGAGAATAGCTGTCATCCTGTGACTGAGGTAGCTTTACTGGCAAAATCCTCAGTGTAGATGCAGCTGTGATGACAGAAGGTGGCTCCTTTCTGTTGCAACTTTGGGGGAACTGGTGCAGCTTTGGTGGCAAAAAACCCCTCCTTCTGCTGGCAAGTGATTCAACCTCAGGAATGTGGCAACTGTAGTTAAGCAGCAGCAGCTATTTTTTTGGTCCCAGTTCCAGGACTGCATTGGAGCTGTGTGTATGGTGGTGGTGGTGGGGGGATGTAAAACATGAGTTTATTCATAGTGATAACATAGGTATGCAACATTTTTAACTTTCGCAAAGCTCCTAATCCTGCTTTCACTGAAGTCAGTAGAAGCTTTTCTTTAAACCTTTACTTTAATAATGATCAAGCCCAAATTAAATGCATATACACAGCCCCCTTAAAATGCTGATACCTTGAGGATATAGAATTCTAGCTAATCAGTGCAAAGCACAATGTAGAAGTGTGTCAAAAAGGAAACACTGTTTTGCCAAGGGCATCAGAGCAAATTATTTTTCTCATGAAAGTTGTCACTGGATCTTTAATATTCACAGAGACAGGGCTTTGGTTTGCAAGGTCTTATCCATGCATAGCAAAATGTTTATGCTTATTTATCAGCTTTTGAAAGTGTGGAATGGGATTTGAACGTGTGGTAACTCAGGGCATATGCAGAATGGATCAGAATACTTAGACCAGTTACTAAAACATGCTTATTACCTTCTCTTATCTTTTGAAGTGCCATTTTGTAGTGGGAGGAAATGGGTATAAAATATGAAAGTGCTGGATTATAATTGTTTCAGGATGTCTGATAAGCAAATTTTATTAAATATAGACCAAAACCATTCACGGATGGACCAATAGCTACATAATTTTCATGAGTGCTAATGTTAAGTTTGGTCCCTTCCCTCAACAGATATACATGTGAAAAGATTTGTATTCAGATATTTCTCTCTTAATGTTTACATTCAGAAGCATACCACTTGTACCTAAAAGGTAGAATATATTTTCTCTCTCATCTCATATTTATTTAAAACAGTGTTTGAAAAATTTGTATTATTTTCTCAGTGTTGCAGTATGATTGTTCCTTTTTTGGCTTTTTTTGTACACATTAAGTACCAAAAAGCATGATTATAAATATTATCTAGAATGTATTAGACTCAAATAATATCCTTCAGTGAAAAGTTACTTTAGGTGTATATACTGCAAATGTGATGGTAGAATTAGGCTGTTAAATGTGGTTAAAGGTAACAGTCCAAGCATGGTACTTATTATTGTTCCAGAATAATGCAACAGAACATAGAACTATCATTTTAATGTACAACCTGTGAATTTAAAAACCTTTTCTCTATTTCACTAGCAGTGCAAGGAAATTGTTTTATAAACTATGTCTTAAATAAAAATCTTTGCTCTCACTCACTTCCTGATGAGTGATTAGTATAAATATATACAGAATATCTTTTCCAGCACTGTGTTAACAGCTGATGAAATGTGATGAGCCTGAATTTAAACTATGTTTGGGGGTTTCCTGCAAACACTGCACTTGTTTATTACCTATAGAATATGATTCTCCTCTCACTTACCTGGATGTACATTAGAAGTAACTCCACAGTAGTTAACAAATTATCCTGGGATAAAACTTCAGTGAGGTGAAAAACAAATTATACTTTGATTTTTTCAAATGTTTATTCTGGGGAAATGAACAACATAGTAAGTTAAATTCTTTTCTTGTGCTTGTGAAATGTCATCATTTTGGATACATATTTTATTTCAAGATTCTTTACAAGTTTCTGTGTTAATCAGTATAGTACCCTTTCCCAAACACCTTCATATGTAGCAGGCCTATCTTAAAGCTATATTTAGATATTTATATTTTAAAACTTGTCTTCTTATCTATGCAGAGGCAGAGAAATTCATAATCGTATGAGTTAAAAATAGTGTCACCATTCAATGTGAACTTCTTGAATTTTTTATCACTTAAGTCAGGCCTTTAATATCATTTGAATATTAGCTGAGAATCAGGCACATGGGGTATTTTTACACATGCAAGCGCCTCAGCGCTGGGCAAAGCGCCTGGAGCTGCAACGCTTGCACTTATATAAGTGGCAAAATGCACGTCAGTGCTGAGAAAATGGCAGCAGCATGCTTTTGAACTAAAACACATTGGAGGTGTTTTAGTTCAGAAGTGCACTGCTGCCATTTTCTGTGTGCTGATGCACATTTCACCGCTTATACAACTGCATGTGGTGCAGCACAGTCTGCTTCAGCTCCCGTGCGATTAATCAGGTCTGCTCCAAAGAGGCGGATTTCCATCACATTGCAGGAGAAAAAAGTATGAGTATAATGGCCCATGATGGACTATAATCAATAAATGGGATGCCAGTTGAAATTATGCATATCAGTTCTTTCTATTTCACTGTGTTGGCATATTTTTGTTGTTGCCTCCTCACCACCACCAATATAGGTGTTATTCTTGACTCATAATAATGGCAAGAAAACTAATTTCCATCTGTTTCCACCACACAAAGTAAATAAATTAGATTGACAGAAAATTCGTTTTTCTAAACACCACTTGTACACGCTTTGTAGCTGTAAGAAAATTCATGCTCAAGGACATTGCATTAACTAAACAAATTTTCTTGCCTCCAAGAACTCTGCATGACCTTAAAGTCATACAAGTTGTTCAGTAGTGAAGAACACTGAAGCCATATATAATAACCCATGCTTTCTTTCTAGCCATACAGCTAGGCAATGCAGGCTGAATCAGCTTTGTATTAGAGGATAAAATATTTTTATTATAACCAAAGTGACCATTTATTTTCCAATATTTCAAATTTTCCCTGAAACACTTTCTGAATTTTGAGTAGTGGGTTTTGAAGGTCGTTACATTACACTCTAATCATCCTCTGATTTATGTTAATCTAGCTATTCAGACTAAAAATCTCCAAAACAGAGAAAGGGGGGGAGAGGAGGAAAACTCAAAATGTAAAATTTTTGAGAGTCTGATATTATCACTTGGTTTTGTACAAGAATACAAAAACAGAAAATTGCTATTGGAAAAAGAAAACTATCAAACATACAAGTAATAACAGAGCACGTAGTTAAATAAAAATAGAAATAAGGCGGCAGTTTTGCAAATCTTTACTCATATGAAGAGCTCTTACACACAAAAATAGTTTCATGGGTTTTAATGAAACTACTGATGAAGTTAGGATTCACAAGTTCTTATTTTTTTTTGCATTTTTTCTCATCTGTGGGTGCATTTGATATCTGTCTTCTCAATATTAGGGTGTTTGTGAGAAAACACACAAAGTGTGAAATGCTGAACAAGATTGAGAAAGTGAACATCGCAGAGGGGAACTGACATGGGTAAAGATCAGATCAGAAGAACAGCAATAGCCACAAATGGAAGATTTGGTCCAGAGATGACAGATAAATAAGGAAGCTAATGGAAGGGGGCAGAAGGAAATAAAGGCAGTGGGGTCTTTGACATGAAATGTAAATTTGTCTCAAATGAGGATAAGAGAACCAGAGAGAAGACATGGTCTGAGCTGGTCAAAATCAGAGCTGGTGAAGTCAGATGTTAGCACTGTAGAAGAAAAGAAAGAAATATGTAGAGGGAGTATACTTCAAATGTGCAAAAAGAGTGTGGGGGAAATGGTGAAGACGGAGAAGAGACTTTACAAGATTAGGAAAGCAGGAGGCCTATCATCCTACTCCCTTATGTCAAAATCATAGAGTCATATAAAAGTAGGGCTGGAATGGACCTCCTGAGGTCATTTAGTCAAATCCCCTGCTTGAGGCAGGATCATCCCTATGCACATCCAAAAGTGCCTGTCTAACTTATTCCTAAGAACTACTTGATCATCCCTGTCATATAACTACAAAGCTATTGCTCCAAAAGACCAAGAGCACCCTAACCTACCACAGGTAAAGCAGGGGGATATGGGCTGTCAATGTTCTTCCAACTCAAGGGTTATTAAAATGCATTCAAGAGAGCCAAAGAAAAGGGTCATGGCTGCCCCATCCCCCATGCGGAGCCAAGGAAGAGGGCCATGCCCCCCCCACCCATGCAAAGTCTGTAACAATCTAACCATAGGGTGGAATTCCAGCCTGATCCCATAGGTTGTGATAGGTCTGACCTTGAGCAGAAGGGCAAGATCTTCACCAGGACCCCTGGATTATAGACCCAGCAGGAGCTCTGGCACACCCCTGTCAAAATTCCCAGCCTTGGCTGCAGCCAACACCTAAAGTTTTGGAAGAAGGAGAATAAAACCATGACACCTTCAGTGAAAGATGGGGGAAAAAATCCTTCCCAAGCTCCATGTGCATAGGCTTCCTGCTTTCCACAAACTTCAGAAGTAAAGTTCAGAACCAAAGCCCTTCCACTCTGTCCTGCAACCTGGGAACAACAATCATGACTGTCACACCCCTTTCTGTAATCCCTGCATAAACTTATTTTAGCTCCTTTAATCTTCTTTCATAACTAAGCAGACTGTGGAGCTCTGCTTCATTCTTCTGCTACTGAGCACAGTCTTTTCCAACATCCACATGCTCTAGGATGCAGGGCTCCTCCCATGATCTCTCCTGCAATCCATGGATGTATGTCAGGGGATGATTCTCCCTGGCCTTCCAATTGTTGCTCTTCACAGAGCATTTGAGACATAGCTATTCTAGATCATCTCTGACAAAGACCCTTGCTAGATGTGGAGGTAAAGGCACAATGAGATCTAATGTGCCATTCACACAGTCATGCCTTCTGCCATGCCACATGTGTATGGCAGGAGGTGTGATTGTGGGGTATGCATTACATTCCATCATATCTTATTGCTGGTGCAGGGGGAGCCTGACACCAGGCTCTCCCCCCACTGGCAAAAAGCAAGCTCCCACAGCTGGGAGCCCAACAAACCAGTTGAGGGATTCCTAGTCACACGGGCACCCCCCCACCATGACTGGAAGATTGCCACAGGGGTGAGCCTTCCACCCCAGGGGTATGGGAAACAATTGGGACCAAAGGACTGATGTTGGGGCAACCTCCCTCTCCCCTCTGGGGCTGCTAGAAACCACTGGGGCAGAGAGGGGAAGGGAATTTAAAAAAAATGCCCTACATCAACCTATCTAACTTTAGTTGCCTTGCCTCACTCCCCAGAGCCCTAGGAATTGTAGCAGCCATGATCCCCAGGATCCAGGGGTTTCATGTACTTCCTTGAACCCTAGGGATAACAGCAGTTGCAATCTCCAGGGTACAAGGGTGTGTGAAAACCCTGGGGATTATGGCTACTGTAATTCCTAGGGCACAGGGGTTTTTCCACTGGATATGATGTACCCCTGTGGCTGGAAGCACACAGCTGATTGGGCTCCCAGCAACAGGGGAGACCCTGCTACATGTGCAAATTGAAACTCAGCTATAAAGTTAGACCTGAAATCAGCTATAAGGCTAGACCTGAAAAGTTGTGTGATAGTTGCCTTGCAAGTGTAGCTAGTCTCCAGCTAATTGCACAATTAACCAGTTAATTGTGCAATACCTGGAACTTGTAGAAGGGGCTTAATGCTTCTCCAACTTCTTCCTGAAAACCTCCAGTGATGGAGACTCCACAGTTTCCCTCAGCAGTGTATTTCCCTGCCTCCTGATTCTAACAGTGAAGCTCTTTGCAGCTCTTTCTTGCCTAGGGAGATGTGCACATCATCTTCATAGCTGCTAAGGGTAGGAAATGTGTCCATCTGCTACTTAATACTTCACATTGTTTGCATTATGAATAAATAATAATAATAATAATGATGATGGAAGCTTTACATTCCCATTTTCTTAGTTTTAAACAGCCTTCTGTAAAGTCTGTAATTCATCTATGAAAGTGTTATATGATCTGACAAAGCCATACAGTGTAAGGCCTATAAATATGAAGGTACTATTTCATATGCCTGTGTGATTGCTTTTGAACCAGTCACAAAAGATCACAACATTCTTTATTTAAAGCATAATATATAATACTACATACAAACCGTTGTACAAAAACTGACACAAGATCTACAAAGAAATACTGCCCCTCCACCATTACTACAAAACCTTGACCCAGGCTTCTCCAGCTCATTTGCTGTCTACAGCACTGGCAGAAAGAAAGCCATTCGTTTATCAAACTGCCGGACGGCACAGAAAGTGCCACTACTGAGTCACAGAGGGTGTGAGTGTTCCAAAAGCATTCACGTACAGCTAACAGCCACAATTCCAACAAACATTATTCTTTTGGTTTTGATTCTATTCCTACCCCATTTCTTGATCTTTGCACCTCCATAATGCAGCTGATTCCAGTTTCTCTGGCCTTCATTATTGCCCTGAACTTCCACATTTTCCTGCAATACCTTCTCTCAGTTTTTATCTAGTACTTGCTATTCACTCATCTCTCTCACTTATTATTTTGGTTTAAAAGCTGTCCTGTTATTTACATACACTTTTCTCAACTTAAATATGTACACTTGCTGTGTTTCTAAACCACATTTCTCAATTCAAATTTTATTGTAATTCTCCATCTCTATGAACAATCCCAACCACTTAGATCAAGATGTTGGGATGTCCTTGGAGTCTAAAAATGCAGCGATATTTGAAGTCATTGGCACTCTGCAGAGAAAATTAATCTATGTTTTTTAAGATGGTTTAATTGCTCAGCAATCATGCAGAACTGAGAAATATAGCTCTGCTTCCAAGATAATAACTCCCCAAATTGCTAAGGTTGCCACTCAATACCCTTGCTAACTCACAAATTGTATAAATATGCCTAGTCTCCAAAACTCAGATAAAGTTAGATTATTATTGAGCATTAGAGTCCACGGCATTTTATAACATTTTATATAACTTGCTAAGCACAGTTATCATTAAAAAAAGCAAAAAGAAACAAGAGAGTATAATTCATTTTGCTTGCAAGTAAAGAACTTGACTCATGTCTGGCCACCTTCTAGAACATATATTTAAATAAAACTTTAAAACTTCAATTTTGCCTAAGTGAGGATGGCAAGATGTGACCTTTCATCCAAGTTACCACTAATAAGAATATTCCACTTTGATTTACCTTTGCAGTTTTCTCTTGTAATTTCCACCCTTTCTCTATGCTTACAACACCAAGATGAAACTATGTCAGTGCTTGTAATGTTATGAATTCTATTCCAATTATTCATCACTATTTAACATTTTAACACAGTATTTACATGGCTAACAAGATATCAAAAGAAGAACATTATCCAGTTTGCATGCTGATTAAAATTCTTCGGAAATGATGTGTTATCAAAAATGGTATAGGACAAATCTGGGTCCCTGTGTAATTATCCTCCAAACTGAGTTAACTGCCTAAGCGTGTTTAACGTACTTGAATTTTTGGATGTGTAGATACTAAAAATCTGACACTAAGTGATTTAGGAGCCTGAGGCACTTTGAAAACAGGATGTAGGTTCTTCAGTCCCAGTAACTTTCAATGAGAATGAGGCTCCCAAATCATCCAGGTGCTTTTGAAACTTTTATCCAGAGTCTCAAATGCTTTTAAAAACCTGGGAAAATAAAATTCAAGAGGAATTCCAACCATATGAAAACAGTATACTGTTCAGGACCATGGACAGGATTTTCAATAACTATTCGAGAAAAATAAGTTATTCGAGAAAAATACAGATTAAACTCTGCTATTGTTATTTCATGTTCAGTGATATTTTTATCAGTTTTTAAAACTGTGAATAATTTTGCTGAAATTATAACAGTTTAAATAACAACAATATACAGAAACACGCTTTAAAACTGGAACCAGAATAAAACTTTTGTGATAGAGAAAATAAATAAATAATAAAATAAACTTGCCAGAGCCTCCTAGCATTACACGCTATTACCAAAAGTATGGACAATTTACATTTACAATATTTGTCTTTATTTGGTATAGTGTACTAAAGATAAAAGCTCTGTATAAAAATTATCACATAATGCAGCTCCTTTATCTTTAAAGTTTTGTATACGGTTTTCCAATCTCTACTACGATTATAGGAAACAAATAAACTATCTTATAATACAGGCTTCTTTCACTTTGTTAAAATAAGCCAGTAATGCATGTTTCATAAATCACAGCATTTATGATGACAAAATGTTTAACTAATGAAACTGGTGACAATGAAACTTTTTCATCTTTTAATATATACAGATATAAAACAACTGGCAGTAGTAATTTTCAGTGAAAAAACCTACTTTACATATTCAGTATCATAGCTATGACAAAACAGCTCAGAACTGAGGACAGGATGAAAAACTGCCTTCTTAAATTAATCAAGCTTCCTAAATCTCTGTTAGCCACATACAAAAATATTTCTACAATTTTCTCTAAGCTGCTACAATACGACATCAATACCATTAATATCTCCATTGGCATTTTTAAATAAGTAATCTACCTTACTACGAAAAACCATTGAATCTTAATGTCAACAGTGGCATTTTATACTTTCAAACTCTAAGGAAGCAGCTAAACTCTGACTGACATATATAACATACTTTTAACATATATATTCCTGAATTAGACCTGCCGCACATATTAATCAGACTTCCTCAATCAGCTTCACAGGCACTTTCATAAGTGTACACTGAATGACGTATGCCATTGACTTGGGGCTAAATACTGGTGTCACTGAAATCAAAGGGAAATCTGCCAGTGATTGAAATTGCATCAGGGCCGATCCTTTGATAAGTTTAAGGTTTACTTATTATTTTGTGAATAATGATTACTCTACAGTATTCAAGACAATACCTAGGCATTATTTGGTAAGTACCACTACCTGGTAAAATGGGAATATTCAAATAACAAAACATACACTCACACTTTGCAGAGGCTTTGAAAAATATTCTAATTGCACTGTCAAATTGAGCAAAGTTCAATAACAACTGGCAAAGAAACCTGCCTTAATTTTGATTTTTAAAAAGTTCAAACTTTTATCTCTGGCCCCCTTCATTTTTCCAGCACTCTGAAACCTATTCACATATGTAAACTGTTTCACAGATTTAAAAAGCACCTGCTCAAGTCCATACAGTTTCTGTAACAAAAATGTATGTCTTGCATCTTCTAATACAGTTTTTGAAATTGAACATTGCCCCACATGTGCCAATAAATTCAGTGAAATGTTGGCCCTGGCCAAACCCATCTCCACTTACCCCAGTGTTGTCATAGTGACAATGGTGTACCAAAATGCAGCAGGGATGCTGGTGAACTTGCTGGCTGATGAACCTTTCTCTGCATAAAACATGACCGTGGCAAAGATGATAATGGCCATGGTAAGTGAAAAGAGGAGAAAGCCTAACTCCGAGGCACAACTCTTCAGCGTGTAGCCCAGGATACGCAGCCCCTGCGAGTGACGGGAAAACTTAAAGATCCGGAAGACACGGAAGACACGCAGTGTCACAAAAGCCCCACTGACATCCTCATTATCTGTCATCACCAGGCCAATGTAATACGGCATGATGGCAACTACATCAATAATACTCATGACACTGCGCACAAACTTGTAGCGGCTGGGAGCTGCCACCAAACGCAGCAAATACTCAACAGTGAAAATCATGACACAAGCTGTATCCAGGCAGAAGAAAGCTACAGCATAGCGCTCTCCACAGGGCAGCTCCTTGATACGACCAGGACTTAGGCCACAGGGCACTGTTTCCACCACGTTGGCGATGACAGAAACAGCAATGAAGAAACCAGTGACATAGTAGAAGACCAGGGCCAGTGTACTGGTGTGTGGGTTTTCGAAGGCCCGCCACATCCTCTGCCGAGCTGTCATGGAAGGCAGAGAGTTCTCCGCTGCGTGATCCTGGTCAGCATCATCCTGCAGGCGCTCAGCGTTCTCACGCCGACGATCCTTGTACTCCTCATAGCAGCAATCGCCAATGATCTCAGGGATGATGCCAAAGAAGGCCAGCTCCTCATCGTACGCCGAGATACACTCTTGCCGGGGGTAATGAAGCTTCCCTGTACGGTAGAAATTGAGTATGTGACGGAAGATATCAGGATCTCGGTCAAAAAAGTACTGCTGCGTTTCTGGGTGGTAGAAGAAGTCTCGCTCTGAGCTGCCCAGCAGCGTATCCGGGTAGCGCTCCAGGGTATCCAGCCAAGTCTGGAACTGGATGCCACTCACATTCAGCACAATCAGAGAGTCCTGGCTTCGCTTTCTCTCCTGCCGGGGAGCAGCTGGCATGGGACTTGTGGCCACTGGCATCCATCCTATGGCTGCTGCCCGGGCAAAGGGCAACCAAGCTGCTACTCCTGCAGCCATGGTCCAAGCTGCTAAGGCTGCCTCTGCTGAGGGATCACTTCAGAGCCAATCCTGGCTTGGCCACTAAATACATAAATTTAAAAAAAACACAAAACCCTGAATGAGACACAAATGCTCAAATGCTCCCAAAGCCACGGCAGGTCCTGCAGGCTCCTAAGTGCTGTTACTCTGCCTAAACAGTGAAGGCTGTCCTGAAAATGTTGCCTGCTCCTCTTTTGTCTCCCGACCACTGCCTGCTAGTCAGTCAGCAGAAGAGATCGGGAGACAGGGAAAGTCATGATGTCCCCGTGTGCAGTGAAACCAATGCCTCCCCCTCCCTACCAGCTGGCTCTTGTGGAGAAAAGCTCCGTATGTTGCATGTAGACAGAAGGGAGAGGTGCAAACGCGAGTCACCAGCGGATGGCTCTCGCTTCCTCAGAGCAGCCACCTGAGGTGAGGAGGGCTCTTCTCGGCCCCTCCGCCAGAGCCCCCAGCCCGGCTCTTCTCCGCCGCTCCTGCCCGAGCCCCTTGAGCGGGATGCCGGGCGCTGGCGAGCCCCTCCCACGCCCCTCCCCTCGCCTCCCGCCCCCTCCCCGAGAGCTGCGGGGCCCCGGCGGGAGTGGGCAGAGCGGACGGCCGCCCCCTCCCGAGCGGGCCCCCTGCGGAGC
>NW_017729007.1:2917598-2926523 GCF_001723915.1 Gavialis gangeticus | reverse complement strand
TCCCGGCGCGGCCGCCTCTCGGCGCTAGATGGCGCGGGGGTGCCGGGAGTGGGGCCCGCGCTCGCCGCCGCCGGGCTGCAGCCGCCGGAGGAGAAGGGCGAATCGGACCCGAAATGACCCCGAGGGGGCTGGGGGTCGTCGCTTGAAGCCCCCCGCGTCTTTCTTCTGTAAAAGCAGCGCCCCCGCCTCTGCCGAAGGGCTGCGGCTTCCTCCCAGCGAGGCGCCGGGCAGTGCCCTGGGCGGGAGCTGCCCCCGGGAACGTGCCTGCTGTCCCGGCTGCCGCGGGCAGCCACCCCCCGGGTTCCCCTCGGCCCCGCTGGCGGCGGGCAATGTCAGCTCTGTCTCAATTGTCTGAGGCTAAGATGCCAGCCCTACCTTATTATCCACAGCCAGAGAATTAGGCAAAAGAGTTTGGAGAGAGGCGGGCACGCAGGCAAGGACTATAGGTCTCGGCCTTTTGCTTAAGATCAAGCGAGAGACGGGGGGCATCCTCAGGCCTGGGGCTTCTTACATGTGGGATGCCTGCCTGGATTTCGGCAGTATCTCAAGCCCCAGAAGGATGGGTCTGGGAGGGAGGATACTGTACCCAGTGGTACTTTTACAGTCTGCTCTCCAATGCCTGATGAAGGGTGTTTGTGCCTGAAAGCTTGCAATTCGAATATATGTGTTTTTTTTTTTTTTTTGCAAAAATTTTGGTGGTCCAATAAAAGATGTCATCTCTACAACGAGTCCTGATTGCCTTTTTCTCTAGACCAATAGGGCTACGAGCTGGATACCTGCCCAGTGGTAGAGTGCACACACTTGACAATTGAGCTTTGCTCAGTCAAATTTTGAAACTTAACTATTGGGCTTTGCCCCATTGAAGTTGGAACTGATTTGGCCTTGAACAAGTGTGTGTGTGTGTGTGTGTGTGTGTGTGTGTGTGAACAAGGGTGTGTGTGTGTGTGTGTAAGGTTGCTTCCCGGGAGCTGGGGTTATGGAGTGAAGAGGAAAGAGAACTCTATCTTAGCCAATAGGCCGATGCCTTTTGCCTAATTCTCTGGCTGTGGGTATGGTAGGGCTGGCGTCTCAGCCTCAGAAATTTGAGACGGCTCCTGGAGAGACTGAGCTAGGGCCCCACAAGGTATTTAGAAGGAGGCAAGAGCTGAAGATTATGCCAGTTTAAGCAAGCTGACAAGGTTCTTTGGGTAGATGTGGTATCTTTTATTAGACCAACTAAATAGTTGGAGAAATTGTTCCTTGCATGCCTGACGAAGGGTGTTTGTGGCTGAAAGCTTGAAAAGAACAATTTTTCCAACTGGTTAGTTGGTCTAATAAAAGATATCACATCTACCCAAAGAACTTTGTGTGCCTGTGTCCTTGGACTAATATGGCATCAAACCTACAACCCTTTTTATATTTTGAAAAAGGTAGGGTTCACTTTTAACATATGTCCCTTTTCTTTTTCTGTTTAGATTCCTATTCATGGTTTTACCCAGCCTTTCCACAAAACTATCTTCTTGTGTGTGATATTCCCATTAGAATTGCCCATTAGAAATGAGAAATTGCCATTAAAAATACATGTGGAGAAAAATTAAGAAAATTAATGTAAGGAATGTTAGCAGATGCCTCAACCAATCCACAAAACAGAGCTTTGACCAGTGTCAAAAGGCCTCGGTCTAACCATGTATAATGTTGCTGTCTAAAGAACAGAAGCTATTCCACTCTTTCACAATAGTTTTTTGATTCAACCCCAAAGACTTGGTGCATTATTCTCTTGTGTCATATCAACATGTGTGTAGAAGTACAGCATTTGCTGAATTTGACTTTCAGTGTTGCAGAAAACTTAAATTGTTTAATATTTTGCCTTTTAGAAAGAACCTGCTGTATCAAGCTTTTTATAGAAACTGAAAAAACAAAAAAAAGGAGGGGGAGAGGGGGATAAAAAATTGATTAAGATATAAGAAAGGACTTTAAATGTCAAGGATACCATTTCCCCAGTCTGACGTCCTTTGACCTAGTGATACCAAAACAGTATAACTAACAAAATACCCATGCCAGTTTCATCAATTTAGCAGCAAGTTACAATATAATGAAATATCCTTTCAGTCCACTAATCAAAGGATACATCCTTCTTTTAATCATTTTATATGATCAACATTTTCATATAAAATTGTTACAATTTTGTAATGAGTTATGTGTAGCATTGTTACAGAAATAAACTGCAACTGGAACACACACATTTTTCCCTGCATGGATGAGGCAGTTTCTTTTAAATGATTCAGTGCCACCTTGTTGAAATTCTGACAATGCCTTAAAGAATTATTTACATTTCTGAGAAAATGATCCATGTAAAACCAATTCAGTAAGAGTAGGTGTGTCATAGTAGCCTGGTAATTATATATTGGGCTTCCACCTTTAAGGATAGGTTTGAAGTCAAAAGTCATTGAAAATCTTTTCTTTGTGAGATCTTTGACTGTGAGAAATGTCTCCGGTCAGTTTAGTGAACACATATCGATATTAGAGAAACCTGTTTGAAAAATGGTATCCTAAGAAAAGAAGCCAAAGAATGTCTTGGGAAACACATTCTACCATCTTCTCATTCCAAAAAGTATCCATTAAAATAGTATTAAGATGTACTTGTATAGAAACTTTAAGCATCACAGCTGGTGTCGTCCCTATTCTGTGCCTAGAAAATATCAGTTTCCAGTATTCTCAGTTCAGAACCTTTCAGGAAGACTAATTTCATGTAAGTAAAATTTGCCATATAATCAATTTGTTTCCTCAAGTCAAAATCCTCTTTCTGTGACATCAGAATCAACTACTAAGAAATTGGCATAAGGTGCTAGAGAGAATTATGACTTTGAATGAGAATTAAGCAACAGGAGCTCTTAAGATACAAATACCCTGTTTTCATGCAAAAAACCCCATTCCAATAATTGCAATGGTGGGAAAATGGTGCTAGAGAATATAAGCATGAAATATGCAATAAATTGCTTCTAAGTAGTTTTCAAAGTTTTCTTGTTAGGTGGCACTAAAGAAGCTAAAATCTGAGATACTGAAGAGTGCACAAATGCATTTAGGTTTTTTTTTTAACATATCCTAGATGCATTTAGAGACTTTGCACTAAAGGTTTCCTCTGATACACAAAATTATATGGTCCTTCTTAATAATTAATTCAAATACTAAGTTAACAATCTGTCCTTAGCAAACATTAAGGTAAATAACAAAAGCACCAGTATTATTTAAGCACTCTTAATGAGCCTTTGGCCATGTCACAGCTATGAAGCTAGGTAGATGCACCTGTGACCCTTTATCTGGTTTGGGATGGAACCTTGCAGTTCTTCCACACTTGGGTAAGTCTGACTCGGGTTTTAGACACCTGTGTTTTCGCCCTTCAGGAATTTCCCAATGAATGTGACTGGCATAAGAAGGCTGTCAGTCAATGCATTTTAGTGCTCTGGACAAATATCAGAGGAAAAAAAAATCCACATATTTAGTCAGAGCTAAATTTATAGACATAGATTTCACAGACATTAGGGCTGGAAGGGACCTTGGAAGATCATCGAGTCCAGCCCCCTGCCCGAAGGGCAGGAAGTCAGCTGGGGTCATAGGATCCCAGGAAGATAAACATCCAATTTTCTTTTGAAGGCGTTCAAAGTAGGTGCTTGAGCCGCCTCCGATGGCAGACTGTTCCAGACCTTGGGGGCTTGGACAGTAAAGAAATTCTTCTTTATGTCCAGCCTGAAGCGGTCTTGCAGGAGTTTATAACTGTTAGACCTTGGGGTGCTCTGGTGAACAAACGTTCCCCCAGATCCTGGAGACTGGAAAGGCACCTGGCTGGGGTCTTATGACCCCTGCTACCCCCAGTGCTCCTTCCTGCCCGTGGCAGGGGGTCGGACTAGATGATCTGTCTAGGTCCCTTCCTACTCATTGATTCTATGATCCTGGTGGACACACCTTATAAACTTATAGGTGGCCATCAAATTGCACCTGAGCCTTTATATTGACAGCAAAATAAATTAGAAGGGCTTTCCTCAAGGTACAGGAGCAGAATTGACCTATTTTTTCTAGCTAACACAGAGCTTTATGACCCTCCCTGGTAATTATTCCCACCAAGACCAGCTGTTTTTCTTTTTCCTACTCCTCTCTCCTTTGATTGCCTGTGGGATTCTGAGGGGGGGTCTCAGTCTAGGTCTGTTTGTTTGTTTTACTTCTCAGTCATTAGAAGCAAGCCTCAGATATATCAAGGAGAATTGCTGATTAAGAAGTTAAAGCCGATGAGCTAGTTAGATCTACTGACTGAGAATTTAGATCCAATGAACTATTTAGTCCTTATGAATTGTAATCATGAATTTTATGACCATCTTCCTGGTAGATGAGAATGTTAAAATGTCTGATCCCATTTGAGAAGTTAAGCAATTAATCAAGTTATACTAACAATGTGCAATTAATATGGGTATTTGTTGTGCTATTTCACCACAAGCTGCAATTTTGTGACCTTTATCAATTGGTCTGATTTAAATTTAGTTTGTTTTTCATTCAGACAAAGGATCAATATGGTGTGATACAAGAAGAAAAAACGTAGTACAGGCTCCATTTCCTTCACTAGTTCCATATGAATTCTAATTAAATGTTCATATATACAACTTAGTTTTAAAATGGTGCCCTTCTTTCCCTGTGTAAGGTACTGCAGAGTTGGAAAAAGCAGCTGGTGGCCTCAGAGCTGGAGACAAACTTGTGGAATCAGCAAATTCTAGGGACTGAGCATCTTGTCTTTTCTGCTCAGTGGTGAGGGAAAATCCCTAGAGAGAATAATCTCACAAAGATTTTTCTTCCCTGTGTTGTACTGCAGGAGGGGTGCATATACTCTATATATGTTTATGCTTAGGCTGTTCTAAACAAAAAACATAATTTGGCCATTAAGTTTGTTATATGTAGTAGGTTCTAGGTAATATTTTTTTAATCAAAAAGTATTATTCCTAATAAGCCTCAAGACTGCCTTTTGGAGCCGGTCATATTTTACTGTCCAATAAAAAGGTAAAATTTTTTTTCACTTTACTCAGAAAGAGAAAAAACTATATATAAAGAAATGTATAAATGTATCTTTTTGATTGTAAATGACTGTTTTTAACTAATACCATATCTTCAAAGAAAAGTATTATTTCATCTGTACACAGACTGAGGGCCTGATCTAAATCCCAGTTAAATCAATGATAAGACCTCCAGTGAATTTTTAGAGAGGGGTCCTTAGAGAAAAGAGTGTAAGAAGGCAGAAAAATCAACTCACCCCTTGAGATGGTACCTTTTGGTCAGTGCTGAGACACATTAAGAAGTCCATATGGAAACCCACTATTCTTGAGAGACCTGTTCTATGCTAAAGGGATGTAATCACCAATATTATAAACCAGATTTCAAGAATGGTTTGGGTAGTCATGCCAGGCATATTTGCACTTTCTAATTATTTCTGAAAAGAAAAAAGAAAAATTAAGGATCCATATTCGAGTGTGCGCTAATGATCAGAGCCACTGTCTTCTCTCACAGAAGTTTAACAAGCTAATAAAGTGCTTCATTTAGAAACATCTCTGGTTTTAATAGAAGCTAATTTAATCTTACAACTATATACCAGACATATTACAGACATACACAACTGTATTCCACTTGTTATCCTTCAATTCTTAGAACATTTATTATTATTATTATTTTAAAAAGGATCTTCCAAAATATGCCTCTTACTGGGTACATCTACATGAGATGCTTTACTGCGCATTAGATTAATCTAATGCGCAGTAAAGCATCACTGTCTGCATATGCACAAATATTACTGCGCAGTATATTACTCTAATGCACCATTTTCTAGTACCTGTAGATTGATGTACTAGAAAAATGGTGCATTAACTAATGCACTATACTGCATGTGTAGATGGTGACTGGGAACAAATTGCTCTTGGTCAGCATCGGCAGCAAGGGACCACAGAGGGAGCGGGCAGAGCTGTCCTGGCTTCCAGGCAGCTGCCTCCCTGCCTCATGCAGATGGAAATGGGTAGGGAGGCAGCTGCCCACCCAGCCAGCACAGCTCTTCCCCTCTCCCTCCTAGGAGCCAGCCCAATCTGCCCCCAGCTGGGATGGAGCTGCCCACAAAGCTGGGACAATTTTCCTCTGCCCTCCAGAGCTTGGGACTAAGCCTCTGTGCTCCCTGCCAGCACACAGCTGGCACTGGACAGGCCTGGAGGTCCCCCTGGCTGCTGCAGGGGGGCAGAGCAGGGCAAGAGCAGCCCTGGGCTGGATTTCTCCTGTTGGGCCCAATTTCCTTCTGGCGGGGGCCCACATCTAGATATGCACCAGGGAGTGATTTAATGAGCCTGAAATTAACTTGCAAGCTTGGAGCCAACACAATTAAAATCAAGTTGTTTTCCTTCTTTAAAAGTATGAGAACATAAAGAATTCATGGTAAAAAACAGGTTGATTTAAATATCAATAGCTCTAGCTGTCAAGACTATTTACATTTTAATCTGCCTCACATCTTTCAGACCTGTCTAACCTTCTCTAACTCCCAAAGCCTCTCACCATTGTTCCCACAATCCAAGCCATCTATAACACTTTTGTTTCTATGAATCTATCCTTCTGAGGATGATGTCTCTCTCTGGCAGAGCTATACTGATTCCTTGTGTTGCAGATATCCTATGCTTGTTGCAGATTTTGCAACCTGCGATGCCATAACCATCTTCTCTAATCCCACAATAGCAACCCCACAGTACCAAATGACATCCTTCCATGTTGCAAAACTGTTGAGGCAG
Source organism: Gavialis gangeticus (assembly GCF_001723915.1). Classification (NCBI taxonomy): domain Eukaryota; kingdom Metazoa; phylum Chordata; order Crocodylia; family Gavialidae; genus Gavialis; species Gavialis gangeticus. The sequence continues at coordinate 2,919,747 of NW_017729007.1, read as the reverse complement.
ACTGTTGGCTGGAGAAGCAGTAACTGCAAGTAACTGCTTTCAGTTACCGCAACTAAATACAGTAAGTAATATCAATGGGAAATTATGTAGTAATATACTGTCCCAAACTGCTATTTGTGTGGTGACAGAATCCCATAGAAACTGTGGTTTTAACCATTTTTTTTTAATAGCCCCAATGAATGATCAGGAACTTCTTAATGTAACTAGGTCTAGTTTCATTACTTGGCTGGAGAAACACAGAAGGGACTGATGCCTGTAATCCTACTTCTGTTGCTACAATGTAGGCAACATTGATTAAAAGGTCTGAAATGATGCTAATTTTCATGGGAATTGTGGATAATCAAATCATTCCATATGTAGCTCTCCTTTTTAGAGTGTGCATATTATAAGTCTTCGTAATCCCACTGTCTGCATGGAAATGGTCATATTTTCAGGTTTTTGTAGAGCTATAATAAATGTAATGCTGTCTTTGTTTATAAACATTGGGGAATTAGGAAGGTTTTCTTTTGATGTCTTTGTTTCCTTTTTTTAAAACATAAACATTAAAAACATGTCTCTGTCTCTGTCTTTGTTTTTAAGTTAGGGAGTTAGTTGGCTAGGTAAATTGCAGGTTCTAGACTAGTATAATTTTTCAGTCAAAAGAAAAAACAGAAAAAGAAAGAAAACCTTAAACTTTAAACAACTTTCTTTTACTACATCAATATTTTTTCTTCTCTAGTCTCTAGTGTACTTATATCCATCCTTTATCAAATGTGGTAATTTCAAGCCATATGCAAACTCTCCTACTCAGCTATATTTCTATTTTATGTGCTACAGGAAATGCAGAGTGTAAGTGTCAGCCTACCACCCTGAAAATCCTGGACCTATGCTCATGGTAAAGGCTCTTTGCCCACTGTACTCTTCCAGCATATTCCCTGCTGTTGTGTCACAGCAAGGAAACTCAAAGTACCAGGATCTTGGCTCTTGAAATGTGGCTCTTCAGGCTGTGCTCTTTTTTTTCTTTATCTGAGACCATGCCACAGAAGGGAGAAATAAGGGACTTTCGCCTTCTCTGAGACTAGCTGCAGACCATATGCTGCTACTTCTGGGACTAAGAGATAAAGGGCTTTGGTACGCATTACATTACACTTGAAGCTTCTCAAGTGTTGATTGGTCTTACTGTTAGCTTGAGTTTAGAGCAGTCACATGTTCAGGATAAAAAACCTTCTCTGATTGTCCCTGACCTACACAGCTGTGACTTGTCACTAGAGGACTGGTGAGCAGGGGCCTGACTAGAAGCTACAGCTGAATTGCCACTGCAGGGCAGGTGAGCCAGAACAGGTTTCTGTCCCTGCTCTCAGTGGGCATGGGTTGGTCGGGGCAGGAGCATGAGGCTGAAAGGGGGAGAGTTTAATGACAGGGACCGAGTAGTGAAATGGGAGGTGGAGAGGCAGTGGGTAGGAATGCCAGCTGGGGGCTTAGTCATGAAATGAATTAAAAACCCACTTAAGTATAAAATAAAAAGAAGTTAAAAAAAAAAGAATTTAAAAGAAATAAAGAGTAAGTAAATTATGTAAATTAAGTGTCATGTTTTAATGAATTGGGATTGGGATTGGGATTGGGATTGGGTAGCCTCATCCCACAGGGGCACTACCCCTGCCATAGGAGGGGAGCCCCAGCTCAGAGTGACCCCAGTCTGGCCCCCTACCTTGCTCCCCCCTCCAAGCCCCCTAGCCTTCTGTTGGTCTAGTCTGTACCTGTGAGAGCTGCCTGGCTAGGTCATACCTTTGGGGGTGCGACAGGGAGTTCGCTTGGTGCTAGTATGACTCCCTGGGCAGTACAGCTCAGGGGGTGGAAACTTTGTCCACACAGAACAGGAGGGGAGGGGGAGAGGCACTGAATTCTGGGATGCTGGAGGACTGAAACTTGGGCAGCTTATCTCTGGGGAGTAGCCACACTTTGTTGGAACAAGAGCTGGGTAACATGGATCAGAGATACACCTGCCCTGGAGTGGAGTAACTTTAAGATGCCTAAAGAGTGCTTAAAACTAGTTTATATGATTTAATGTGTGGACAATCCAGGGTATGGCTCCCTGAGACATAAAATGAATGTGTAACAAGGTCCAAACACTGACTCATGGAAGTAGATAGTCCTGAGGATGTGGGATGAT
>NW_017729007.1:2900073-2912598 GCF_001723915.1 Gavialis gangeticus | reverse complement strand
AAAAGGAAGAGAAGTCACCTACTGAAGGACAAAATAAATAGAAGTAAAAAAATAAGAAGAAGTAAGGAGGAAGTAAATTAATGAAGGCCTCATATTTTAATAATTTGGAACAGGGGGTTGGCAGGTGGGTGGTGCTAGTTATGTTTCCTGGGATGATGAGCAGAGGTAGCAGAATTTCTGGATGACCAAGGCCATCTTCATGGAGATCTCCACTGAGCAAATTGATGTGGGGTTCAGGGTAATAGAAAGTGACATAGAAGTACTACCTCTGCAGACCTGTGAAAAATTAGAGATCTGCCTGTGGAAGGCACTTTTCCTGCCAGTAACACTGAGAGTATCCCATACACTGCAGTACAGAAAATAAGCTAAAAAATTTTTCAAGGTAATGATTTCCTTTAAAGCTATATGCTTTAAAAGTGTAACGATAAAGTATGCTTGTATGCTAAATCACTTTGCAAACTTAGTGAGGAAACAGTTTTTGAGACTGCAATGTTGGCATAAGTGCAGTGGATGATGAATCCAAGTTTCAGAAAGAAAGAAAAAAAGAATGAATATAATACAATGCCATCTATTCTGCTTACTAAAATGAAGTGACCCCAGAATAATTGTTTTTGAGAAATTAATTATCAATAATCAATTGAAAATTTAAAAAAATCATGGAAGTTAATACTTTTTGTATCACATATAAACCTAGTTTCATTCCACTTGCAAACAAGTAAAGCTTTAGGAGTGGAAGTCTAAAAACACTTGACAACTGGTTAATAAGCCATGATAACATGGGTGCTAATAATAAATATATTAAACTTCCTCAAGAGTAGGAAACTACAACTGGAAACTGTTTTAAGCTTTGAGTTCATTATGTCACTCACGTTTTTTAAACAAATAGGTTACAGAGATTCATTGAATCTATGCTTTATTAAACCTTATCACTAAGTTAAACAAATGCATTAACATTTCCTAGAAAAATGGACGATATGTTACTTCAAGGGAAATTTTTTAGTACACGGTGTTCAACTACAGGTTATCCTCTAAAGACAAGCCATAGCTATGAACAAAATTGTCTTGCAAGTTAGGGGGTTTCATAAATCAGGCTCACCTTACAGATAGACTACATCTTTGTTCATCAATTAAAAAAATGATTTTCCTGTAGCAACATTGCTTATAAATCTCAGTGACAAAATATCATTCTGAATTACAATTTTCTTAAAGCAAGATGCTCAGATACACAATTATCACCCTGACCAGGCTATTACCATATTTTCTTGCATATAACACACCGCTGCACCTTGTTTTTGGAAAACTCCCAGAAGGAATCTTACCTTGGAGTAGATGTAACTGAGGTGTGAAGTAGCTGGGTCTGACGCCATGATCTGGCTCTGATGCTGAGTGCTAGGTCTAGAGTATAAGCCAGGGGTAGCCATGGACTGGTCCCATTTGGCAGCCTGATGCAGTACACAGGGCCATGTCATTCAGCCAAGGGGCTTCCCAAGGGTCCAGAAATTTGGTGATGGGGGAGCCCTGGCATCATTAATTGCCATGGCTCTCAGATCAATTCACGTTGCAACTACTCCATACTGCCAAATTTCTAGACCTCTGGGAATTCAAATTTCTTACATATAATGCACAGTCCAATTTCCCTTAGTTGGTTTTGGGGAAAAAATTGTGCATTTTATGTGAGAACATGTGGTAGTTTCTTTCTTGATGGGCATGCAACATTACCCTGTCACTTGAAAGAACGGTTCTACAGTTTAATACAAAGCAGGAAAATAAGATAAAGACTACAATTATAGTCTAAAAAATGTGGATGTCATAGTAAATTTGAAAAATATCTGTTCAATATAATTCTAGTGTAAGCAATAGAAACTAGATAAAATGGAGCACAAGTATAAAATACCTCTCTCTAAATATGGTTGAATTAAAAGAAAACTCCTCTAATTCAGGGTCTTACAAGTTATGTGAGTTGTGCCATGGATCAAGGTATGTATATGGCCACTGTTATATATGACCCTCTTTCACTCCAAACAATTTGAAGCATATATATATTCAGTGGTATTATTCCTGGGCTTAATTGCATTGAGGACATGAATACCAGAAAAGAAAACAATATATATTTTACAGTGTTTTTTGCAGGGCTTGAAGAACCTTATTCCAAGAGGATGATGAGCATCTCCAATGAGCTGAGCATTTTGCAGTCCTTGGGTTTTCAGCATCTTGCATGAGAGGACCATTATATAATGTAATATGAGAAGACATGCAAGGGCCCCATAATTATTACATTAATCCTACTGGTTTATAATTACCATTAATTTTAGTAGCAACAGGAACAAATTCTTTATGAGTTGTATATTTTCTTATGTTGCCCACATCATCACATTTCCAACTCAGAATGCAACAGTATGTTTGCAAAAAGCTTTCCTTAGTCAATAAAAAAAGTTTTATTGATCCCTGAAGCATTGTATCAATGTTTTAATAATTAAATCTTTATATTAACTGAAGATCATTCTTTTTTTTAAATATGAAGGTAATGTATTACAAAGGCCAAGCCAGATTAAAATAAAATATTCCAAATACCAAACATTTAAATGCATAAAGTAAAAAAATGCAATCCAAACAAAATAAAACTGATATTATAGAATGAATTCCGTAAAGAGACTACTCATACACAAATCTAATTAGAGCAAGCTTTCTTGAATTAATTTGGCAGAAATGAACACTTCAGAATGAACAGGCATCATTTGCTGTATGCTATATTAAGCAGGAAAATTCAGCAAGTAAGGATTTTACAGTTATGGGCCAAATTTACTGTAATTTATTCTGGCATAACACTGATTAAGCCTACTAAAATGAATGGAGTTACTGGGATTCAGTCTGGTGTAACTGAGAACAGAATTTAAAACCTTAATATCATCTGACATGAAAAATCACTATGTCAGAAACAATACTAATGATAATTGTCATTTGTATCAATGACATGAAGAATTATAGAAGCTTTCAATCTGCTTGGATTGTCTGTGCTACTTTTCCCTGCTGGTCATAAAATAATAAAAGGATAAAAAAGAATTTGTATCACTTTGTCTTTAGATGGTACAATATCAAATCAAAAGCATGTTTTTCTATTGCTTAGATTCTTATGTTTCCTCATACAGGAAAAAAATGAGTTAAGGAATTTGGTTAGACCCACACAGTCATTCAGAAAACAATTCAATCCAATAATGAGTTATTTTGAATAATAAGTTATTTTGCCACCTAGTTTGCCAGAAGTGAAGGATCCCACATGGAAAAAAGACAATGATTTAAAGAAAAAAAGAGTGATTTGAAACATTTTTTCATCTTGCAAAATACATCTTTCAAGCCAGTAAATGTTAGCTGGAATGCTTCAATTCCCTTTTGTTTTGCTTTGTTTATATTGTATGTATAGCTGAAAAGCTGATATTTTCCAATGAAAGAGGTCAAGGCAGAGAATAAAGCAAGTTGATTTTTTTCGTTAACTGGAGAAATTGAAAAATTGAAAAAAGAAATTATTTGGGATCAAACCAAAGCTATTTTTTGTATGTTTTGTTTTTTTGGTGAAACAAATGAAAATATAATTTTGGGTCAACCAAAATAATTTTTAGACCCAAAAGAAAATTACATATGAGGATTTTAATCCATCTAAAATTAATTAACAAGTTTTTAAAATTAAGCACTAGAAGCAAGGTTTTTGTGAGTGATAGCTTTTATTGGACCAACTGAATCACTGGGATAGATTTAGACAAACTTTTGAATGTAAATTTAAAAGCTTCGTTAAGTCTATCCCATGAGGAGACAGCAGAGCTGTCCCTGTAGTTGGTCCAATAATAGATATCTCCCATAAAAATTCTTGCCTTTTGGATAATTCCTGGAGCATCACAGGTATAACATCACTACAACACAACCAAATAAAACACAGCATTTGAAAACTAAAAATAGAAATATTTCACTTAGTGTCAGAAAACAATGTTTGGGATTTCTTACTTTTTACACATCTTATTTTAGTCAAAATTATTTGTCAGATTTGATCACAAGTCATGAAGAGTTTTAGTTCCCTCAAAAAAGATTTTTTTTCAGTGAATAAACTATTTGCTTATGAAATTTCACCATTCCTAGTTTGGAGTCCACCTTTATGATGCATTTCTGGGTTTCTTGTTAATGGGGTTTATAAGCTTCTTGATTAAAATATAAATTTAAATTTGGGCCCTATGTATGGTTTTGATTCTGCAATGAAAATCATGAAAGCATAATTTTGTGTTGCTTGAAGCACCGTTCAGTGTGGCTCTACATAGGTGCAGAAGTTCTTCCACACATAGCTGTTACTGCAGGATCAAGGCCGAGTGATAATCCTAAATCAAAAGTCGCACAAAGAGAGACAGCCTTACCACAATGTGTGCTTCTGTGGGAACTAAATTTACAACCTACAGTAGGCAATCTTACAATTCATCACTGTTTAAATCTCCATTACATGTTTTCCCTGTATCTTCTCTCTCTGCTGCTCAGCTAATTTAATAGCTGAGAAAACTAATAGCCCTTAGGCCCTGATCCTGCAAGCAATTACGCACATGCCTAACCTTACACATCTGAGCAGATCTTTTGCCTTCATTGTGAGTGTTCATATGCATACATTGCAGTACTGGGTGCTCAGACAGGAATCTCTTTGGAGCAAGGACTGTTTCTCTGTGTTGTACAGTGCCTACAACAGACTTCTCTGATTGAAGTCTATGTTGTAATATAAGTAATAGATACAAGAATCTAAGGTGTTTAGAATTAATTATACTGATATAACTATTCCTTTTAAAAAACTCCTTCTCTTCAAGCTAAAGTCTAATATCTAATCTTGGATTTTCATTCACATCCCTCACTGACATCCATGGAAAGCAAGAATGCATATTTAAGGTCTTAAAATTTGACTCTTAATGACACAGTAAGGTAAACATCTTTGTCCGCCACTCCTGTTTCCCATTTATAATATTCTGAACTTCAGTGATTGCCTGATTTTATTATTCAGGGAAACACAAGCGGTAGTGGAAGAAGTATGACTAAATTGATTGTAAATTAGAGTAACCATTATTTCTAAGTAGCAATAAAAATGTTTAGCATTATGTGTCGCATATCAGCTACTACACTGTTATGTAGAGCTTTACTTGGTTGAAGTGTTGTATAAATATTAACAATTTAATCCTTCCAATGTCTCTAAGAGATAGGTAAGCAAATATTAATTTAATCTGATCAGTGGAAATATACACTTTCGGGCCTGATTTTGCTGTCTTTACATGTAGATTACTTGCAGACTACAGTATTGCATAATTTGAATAAGAGCAGCACAATGAGGCTCAGAGAGCCTAAGGGCAGAAATGTATTTACCTTTGTGAATCTAAATGGCAGTTTTCTGGCCATGTAAGTGACATCATTGCCACTTATATAGAGTTTGCAGTGGTTTTTCCCTTCCAGAATGGAGGTATAGGGTTGTATGCTCAAGCAATCGCCTACACATATGCCAGGCAGATAAGAAGTGATATATGCACACCCATTCCAGATGTGTACGTACAACTAAATCATACAATGTAGCTGGTCAGAAACCTATTACTAGCATGGTGGTATAGTTAGGAGGAGGGCCTTTCCATTTTCTTAATCTCAATAGCTGAATGATTAAGGCACTTCCCTCGGAAGGCAGAAAATATGAGGTTGGAAGCAGGGGATTGTTAATTAGAGCAGTTCCTGGACAGCCACTTTAAATAGCACAGCTCACCATCTCGTGTATTAAGCCCCACCCATTTCAAAATGACTGTTGGGGCACTTTAACCAAAGCTCATTTGGTGGGGTTTAGTTAAAGTGTCCCACAGCCTTTTTGAAATATAGCGGGGCTTAATACACGTGGTGGTGAGGGGATGTTGGAGCGTTCTAATAAGAACTCATAGCAGACTTGACTAATCAAGTCTTCTCTGATACGTTCTAATTAGGCACCCTAAGGGTCTAGCCTCCAAGGATGTTTGAATTTGCATTTCTTTGACTACCTAAAATAGTACTGTAACTAACCACTGTGCCAGAGCTTAGGCATTACTCAATACATGGTCTATTTGAAGCTGGCCCCCTAGACAGTGAAGAGAGGGCATATGAATGTGAACAAACAAGCAAGCAGGCCATGAGTTCCAGCCTGGGTTTCTACTTCTCATGAGACAGAAACTTCACTTCCCTCTATCCATTCTAGTCAATGACTATTAGATGCAAGTAGCTGTGGCACTGGATAATGCCTAACCAAGTGATTCTCAAACTTTTTTTAGACTCCAAAAACCCCTTGGAAAACACCATCTCTTAGCATCCACTCAATTTTTAACTATGGAAAAATAATAGAGCAATTCTTCTGTTGTAAAGCACTCAGAACACAACAGGACAGAATGTTTTTGACATTATGGATTCCTATTTTGAAACTGTCTTGCAAATCATGTAGGTGCTTGCATTGTTAATAGTTGTATGTTACCCTGGGACACCCTTAAAAGAATCACATGGCACACTGGTTGAGAATCACTAGTTTAACCTGCTTGGTAGTGGTTCAAGAAGTGATCTGAGAAGTCAAAAAGAAATAGGTTCATACTCCCTCTGGGCAAGAGAAGCCTAGAATCTGGAGCTTCAGCTTCCTGCTCAGAAGTTGTGACTAAAGCATGTGAGAGTCCTCTGCTCCTAGGACTTACATTCACTCTACACATTCATAAACACATACATATAGCCCCATGCATATACTTGGTCTGTGCATAGCAAACTATGGAAATACCAAAATTCTACTCACATGGCTAAAAAACTCCTATTTAGATGCACAAGTCTATCCTAAAATGATTGCCAAAGGTCATATGTTAAATCAAGAGCACGACTAGGATTAGAATCAGGTGTCTCTAGCTCCTATATGTATGGTAAATCCTTTTTGATCACAGTCCTCTTTCTTCTTATGTTATTTGGTTGGCAACTTCTATGCCAAAGGATCATTTTTGTTAATGCATTCCAAGAATTAGTGATGCAGAAGCACTTTAAAATCCATGGTAGTTTTGTAAGGACACAATAGCTTTTAAAATATTCTTCAGCATCATGATCCTAAAGAAATGAGATGTCCAGGGAGTTAAGGGCTAAGAGTGGGAATGATCCTCATCACCCAAATCAGCCTGCTGGTATCCTCTGACAGGCATTCTTTCAATGCTGGTAATGAGAGATGTTCAAGTCACGTGCCACCATTAAGTCATTATAACTTGAACCAGTTTAGACAAAAATGTACATTTCAGGTTTTTTTGAAAGGATTAAATTATGCACCTAAACCTTTCCAGACATTTACTCAAAAAGACCAATCTGTCTATTTGAGATTGTGCATATAAATCAGCCAAATCAGAGGACTCAAATGTAGAATCTGGCATCCAGGCACATAATGTTTATTTGTGACCCTACAGGTTTAAGCTCCAACAACTAATTTATACAGATTCCCCAAAACATTTTTTCTCGTTTGTTATACACGTAGCATTGTTAATATTCCTCATTTTACTGACACACATAAGAACTAAACAAATTACAAACTGTTTATACCAAATGATGGAGGAAATTCAACTTTCCATGGCAGGTAAAAAGCATATCACATACACTGACTTTCCATCTGTGGCTGCATACCCAGAATGTGCCAAAATGGAAAACCAGGCAGTATGCAAGAGCAGAAAAGACAGGGTGTAACAAGCATCTGATTTCACCACGAATTGTTACATATTATGAAATACTTTGAATTCTGCTTTACAATAGCAAAATATATATTGACTGTGTAGCTATATTGTATTGATGGGTTATAAGATGCATTGTGTTAATAACAGCTATACAATTTGGTGATACAGCCCTATGTGGACTTACCAAATCTTCGAACTGTATGTATATATATGTAAAGTTTGCTGCTTTTGTAGTGCACAGAATCCAATTGCTATATTGCAAGAGGATTACCAAAAGGTATATTAAGGTCTAGATATTTAGGGTTCTCCCCCCCCAAACACTCTTCTCTTAACACTAAATAAAAAAACCAAACAAACCTGGAAGCATTTATGAAATGACTAGAAAGTTTTTTACTTTGTTACTACAAATTTAGCTAGCAAAAGGAGCACAACACACCTAAAACTCAATTCTGAGTTCTGCTGATATTAATGAAATCAACAATTATGGTAGTGCATAAACAAGGACAGAACCAAAATAAGATAGGAAAAAGTTAAGTTTAATTTATGGTCCATTGAAAAGAAAAGAAAAGAAAAAACAATGTTTTCACCAAATGGGGAAAAAACAAATTGGTGATTAGGCAAAGTGAGCATGTCAGCAGGCACACCTACATGAGCCACTTAATGGTAAATTAGCATAGTTTACTGTGAAAGAAGCACATGGATCTACACATGTACATGCTTACTTCACAGTAAATCTCCCTAATCCCAAGTAAATATACTATCTGCAAATGTGTGACAGGGCACCTTTGGAGCCTGCCACTTTTAAGGGCAGAAAACAGGCAGCAGCCAGGTGCCTGATGAAGGCAGCCATTTTGGACCCAGGGATATAAGCTGGGCTGCAGCTTGCTGCAGGAGGAAGGAGGTAATATTGGGTTAAGAGGCTACCCTGGGAAATATCAGGAGGTAAGGGTAGGGGCTATGGGGTGGAGGTGGCCCCTTGTCCTGGGTAAGATGTAAAACTCCACCCTGCTGGGGAAGAGTGGTCTGGTGGGGCTCTCAGTGGTGTGGGAGCCCCCAGGAAATGCCAGGCCAGTTACCTCCCTGGTGAAAGTTGGGTCAGGGTGCCTTAAAACCCCAGCCCCACAACCCTGGTGGTGTTCTAATGAGCAGGGGGAGCCCAGGCTCATTAAGGAGCCCTGAGACAGAGCTCAGGCTGGAGGAGGGACCTGGGACCTAGATGGCAGGGTAAAGCCTGGTGATGAGCAGTGAGACCCCCAAGTGAGCAAGGAGTGATAATTAGAGTGGCCCTGTGTGTGTGGGCAAGTGAGGAAGCCCAGTGGGGACATAGTGGCCCTGTGAGGGGCCTGGAGCAGAGTAGACCAGCAGTTGTAGGATCGCTCAGTCAACATGCAGGTGAGGGTAGTGGGAGACATCCAACAGACTGTGCCGGGGCTGACCAAATTATGGAGAGCTAAGCCTGAAGCTGGGTGAGGCTGGGTGGTATGAGTGTGGCCCAAGAGACAGGGTAGTATGAAAGAGGCTAGGTGAGAGCCAGTAGGGTGAGTGGGGCCCTCATGAGAGATGGGTGGTGTGCGAGTGGTCCTCTGGGGCAGGAAGTTAAAGTTATAACCTTGTGCTCAGTTTGCTCTGGCCATAGACCAGACAGGTAATACACACCCAGCAACATCTGCGAGGCATGGGACCCATGGAGGGGAGGCTGGAGTGGGTATTAAGGCCTTTGTCAGCAGGGCAAGTAATTTCTGCCTTAGTAACAGTTCTCATATTTTTTCCAACAAGGCGTGGCAGCAAGCAAAGTGGGCAGTTACCCCAGGAGCAGGGCAGCCAGTGGAGACTCAACAAGGAGGCCACCCTGTTACAAAATGCAAGTAGCAAATTTACTTGGCATTAGTAATGGCACTGTAGCACTTATGTAGATGCCTGGCTGGGAGCTAAATCTGTTCCTGGTCAGCCATCCACCAGGGGGTAGGAGATAGCTCCCTGCCTGCAGGAGCTGCCTGCTGCCAAGGCAGGCTCCACCACAGGAGCCTGGGCACAGATTATGTCCCCCTGCCTTGGCAGCAGGGAGCCTCAAGCTGCCTGCTCCTAGACTGTGATTGCAGAGCAGGGGTTGGGAGACCCTTATCTCCCAGCAGCAGCTCCACCACTGTGGAACCACTGCTGCGAGATGCTTATCTCCAGCATAAGATAAGGGCTTTTCAGCCTGAGTCCTGCAACTGTAGGGCTTAGGCTGGGAAATGAGACTAATTCTGCCCCAGATCAGGGAGCCAGGGCCAGAAACTCCCTGCTACTGGGGCAGGGGACACAGCTGTAGGCAGCCCTCCAGGGCCAGGAGACAGCTGTCTCTTCACCTGGTGCACACTGCCAGCCTCTGGGCTAGCACTTCAGGGGGAGTCTGGAGCTCCCCCTGTTGGCCGCAGAGGCACATTTCAGGGCTACTGGGTACTGGGAGCAAATCTGCTCCCTAATTCCCAGATGTGTAGATACCTACCCCAAATCACTTATGGCAAAGTAGTGGTGAAGACTGTGCGCCATGCATATGGTGCAGCATGGGCAGTTACTGTGCCATGCTTTAATACTTCCAAAATGTACTAAGCATGGCTCCATAACGATGTCACCATAGGGTAATGTGTAGAGGTGCCCACTGTGTAGTGGCTTACTGCACAGTAAATCTAGACTGGAGTAAATGCAAGTGTAGATGTTCCCAGCAAGGCTTAAAAATTAAAATTCAGACTGTAAGTATTAGAAAAAGCTATGTAGCATCCATTTACTTACAGCAACAGATAAAGAATCAGTAGCAGTTATAGTGCCTGTTCTATTTGTGTGATCTCCTGACTGAGTTGGAATTGTGGTTGTGAGATCCAACTTTTCTATCCCTTAGCTGTGTGGTGTTTTGAGGGTTCATTTTAATAAACTGATAATTACAGGGGAAGCCAGTTTAATATACCATTGAGAGTTCCCAGGGTTCTATAAATTCCCTTTTGGCCACCTGGTAGCTGTTCACTGTTGAGAGAGTTCCCTGTAGAGATGTTAATGTGGTGGTTGTAAGGGGGCCAGCTTGTTAGAAGAACTTGGCTGTGACTTGGCAGCTGATTTCAGCAGTTGGACTTTACTTTTTCTGTAAAGAAGGCTGGTGACAGCATGACAATTTCTCCATAAATTGAAGGGTTAGCAAGAAGGAAGAAGGTAGTTGAACCATATTTTCCACAGTGATGGCTATCTCTTTCCACTTTGTCACACACCTGGAAAAGAACCATAGACAATGTTTACTGAAACTTCCCCTCATATACTTTATCCATTGGAGGACTGGTATTTAGGGGATAGGCCCTAGGTGGAAAAGGGGTGGGGGGAAACAACTCCAGAAATAGGGTATGTGACAAATAGGGAAAAGAGAGGTTGTAGAAAAGAATATAGGATCAGAGAGATGTATAAGGAATAAAGGGAAAGAATCCTTGGAGTTGGAGAAAATGTATGCAAAAAAGGAAGAGGGGTCTTTTAGGAGATTAACTCCATTTGGGAAATCCTAGAGCTGGCCCTTTAATGTTTTATTACATTTAAGGGAAACTGATACAATAATCTATTTATTATTGGTCCATAATCCATAAACTCCAGACTTTTCCTTTCTCTGTATGATTTCAGTTTCTTCTGAACTCAATCTTTGTTACTTGGATCATATTTTTTGCTCCTTCCAAAAGTAACATTTATGTTACTGTGATTATGAGGAGAATTATACACCTCTCAGTTTCTGCTAGCCTTTAGGAAACAAAATGTTGTTGAAGCCTTTGTCTTCTATTTTTAAGTATCAGGAGGTAATGACATCATGAACTGTGGAACACACCAACTTGTATAAAACTGTAATATCCTATTAGATATAAGATGTTGCCATTATGTACATTAGAATGAAGCTATTTAATAAAGAACTTCAACAGTGGAATATAAATTCCCACTTACCTTATTTAATCAGGTATGCAAACTCCATTTTAGCAGTAACAAGAATTGTCACCTAATGGTGTTGCCCTCAGGTTGAAATGGCAATCAGACACTTTATTCCTTTTATTTTGTTCTGTGAGTTCCTATGCAAATCAGTATACATATATAGTCTGAATCTAAAACAAATAGCCATGCCTCAGTGATGAAATGAAACATGAAGCTCTTAGTTTGAGCTGTTTGGTGTTGCTATTACTGAGCCTCATTGCCTGAACAATAATATGCATACTATTACCATAAAAGTTTGACATTGTGTTGGTTGTATAATGTGTTGGTGGTGAGCTCATTGTAGCCTTATTGTGTCTTTATTTTGAAGGATTGAACAAAAGCTTTCTCTTGACTGCAGCTGTACCATAATGAAAAATCTCAAGAAAACAGATTTCAAAATTAGTATTTAAACATGAATCAATAAATAACAGTTCTTTAACTGGCATCCTATTACTGTTTATTGTTTAGAAACTACAAATCACTATATATTTTTCTTGCTATACAAGATTCAGAAAATTCACTTGTAAGAGAACTTAGTTTTTTTTCTTTTCCATTACGGTCTTTTATAGGAGAATCTTAATTGAAATGGAAAAGAAAAAATACTTATGGCTGTTCTCAGTAAAGCTGAGCAGATAACTAGGGGAAAAATTTTAGGTATTCACTCAAATGAAACACTAGATTTACTATGGTAATATTAATATTTGATTTGTGTTCTTTTTCTGAGAATATTCTACTAATGTATTTACTGAAAAGTAACTGAAAAATGAATTTAAATGGAATGTTAGATAATATTTGAAAAAAAAAGTGCTCCTAAATCATAGAATCATAGAAGTAGGGTCGGAAGGGACCT